>NC_142354.1:40249081-40406581 GCF_059441175.1 Urocampus carinirostris
AGTGCAAGCAGCAAAGTTGCTACAGGTGAAAAAAGAAAAGTAGTGCGTACAACTATTGCTGATCTTGCCTGTGCCTTCTGCTGACCACCACAAAGTTAAGAAATCCTATTCATAATTCTTTTCTTTATCCTTTTTTTTTAACTTTTACACGTTCATGTTTTCTTTCGTACGGAAGATTACGATAACGCGAACGTACGATTAGCCTGGGTTAGTTTAAGTTTACATTAAACATTCAGTAAACATTCAGGGTGTTGGAACAGAGCCCAACATTGAGGGTGTTGGAATGGAGCCCCCTTTCCAATGAACCGCTCACCACTTGTTGTGGAGACCCGGGTGCTAAATAACTTGTAAACGACTTGATTTTTTTATTTTTACACCTTCATGTTTGAGTA
The DNA here is from genome assembly GCF_059441175.1 of Urocampus carinirostris. Lineage (NCBI taxonomy): Eukaryota > Metazoa > Chordata > Actinopteri > Syngnathiformes > Syngnathidae > Urocampus > Urocampus carinirostris. The sequence continues at coordinate 40,249,474 of NC_142354.1, forward strand.
ATCTTTCGTACTGAAGATTACGATAACGCGAACGTGCGATTAGCCTGGGTTAGCTTTAAGTTTACGTTAAACATTTTAGGTAAACATTCAGGGTGTTGGAACAGATTAAAACGATTTACATCATTTTTAATGGGAAAAATGATTTCGGTGATCAAACAAATCGGTTTTGGAACAGGGTTCTGGAACGGATTATGGTCGAGAACCGAGGTTTCACTGTATTTGTCTATAAAATGTGTTTAGCTGAAATAGCCAATCTGAATCACAATGATTTATTATGTTTGACATGCTTTATTTCAGCATATAAATCAGGTCAAATGTACTAAAATCCCCACCAAAACTGGGAACACTCAAGACCGGTGGAAGGAGATAAAAGTGTTCAAGAGGTAATAAGTAAGATGGGAGAGTGCATAGCAGCACGGAGAGCTGACCTTGAGGGGAATAGAGAAAATTGGCACGGGGAGGTTGAGTGGGGTTGAGGTACAGGGGTACGGTAACAAGCAACAAGAGGTTGCTTCATATCAGGAAGGCAATTTGAAACGGTTTATCTAATGATGCTCAATTTTCCCTGCAGTACCAAAGATCAGTTTTCCAACCCTAAGTGGGACTCTTTCGTGAAAGTCAGCGCTGCTGAGGATAAATATAAGGCCATGTTATCATTATAAGCATGACTTGTGCGGCCGTCAACTGTTTATATGAACATTACTTTGACTGGTGTACCCCTATGTATTCTAAGTGTCATTACTGCAAGAGTAACCAACACAATTTTAAGTATTGAAAATGGTAGGAGGGAAACAAAAGCCTTTATTTTTTCAAAAGCTGACCATGCGCCTTATAATACAGTGCGCCTTATAAACGGATTAATATTAAGTGGCAAAGTCTTGCAACTAAGGCAAGCAGCCGCCGACTCGATTTTCCCCCGAAAGCGAAGTAGTCCGCGGTGCATGTTGGGATATATATACACCAGCGTTTCAGTTCCTAACCAATGTGTCAATCATCATTTGAATCAGTCACTATGGGCTAAAGTTATTCAGGGGTAAGGGAAGCTGATCATTTTCATCATTAACAGGCTCGCATAGGCTAAAGCGGGGCAAAACAAAGCCTGCAATTGGCCAAAAAAGATGAATGTGAATCACACGTTGGGTTGCACTACGGCATAGAGAAAACATTTTTACTGGTCTGTATTTGTAAATATTTTACACGGTTGGATTTACTACACTCACGGTTGTAGACCATGGTTGCGTATCATTATTGAACGTGATGGCTGCAAGAGAACTTAGGTGAGCTATGCGGCTTTATATTTTCCCGGTATCTTGTTTTAGAACGATCTTGGTGTTTCTGTGATGAGTCTATTTTTAAACTAAATTCAATTCAAAGTGTTTATTGTCATATGCACAGTAAAGAACCACGTTTCCCTGCACAATGAAATTCTTACTTTGCTGTCCACACAGTTACCAGCGAAAAATAAAATAGAAACTAAGAAATGGTTGGCATTTCTTGAATCCCAAGACTTTAACCTTCCGAATGATATGTGGAACGATGCATTTGAGTGATTGGTGACATTGTACAGACACTGTGTCCTTACATGTGTGAGACACGTATTTGCTTCTTTACAAGCTTTCGAAATGTTAAGGGGGTAATAAGTTTGACTGAACTATCTGACTCTTTTGTCGATGTTCCCATTGTAGTGCCTTATAATCTGGTGCGCCTTATGTATGGAAAATATAGGACCAAAAACTATTTTTGGGGGGTGCGCCCTATAACCTGGTGCGCCTTATAGTCGTGAAAATACGGTAATATCATTATTAGTATTATTTTTATTCTCAGTACTGCTTTCCATAGTTACCAGTAGCTGTTTCATGTGGGGGTTCAAACCCCAATGCAAAAAAATGACCTGGAGAGGAACGGGCACTATCAGGTTGTACTTGACCTAGACACACCATAGGAAGTGACTGATATCCGGCGAGGGACCCTTGGCTATTGATCGCCTTGTCATGGAACAGTGCATCGAAGCCCTGCTCAACTTAACCAAGTGCCACACATCAAACAGCTGGCTTGAAATGGTGCGTGAAAACCACCAAGTGACCACAGAATTGTTGAAGACCACCAGGCAGGAGAATCACAGAAAACATGCGCATTGAACTCAAAGCCCAAGCCAGGGACAACCCATGACGCCCCACCAGGTACATCAGTATCCTGGAACTGACCAAAGTTACTGTTAGGTGCCCCTAACCAACCAGGCCAAGGAGATGCATTTAGGCACCTCCTCCCAGAGAGAAGTGGAGTGATGACCAAACTGGTGAAGCGAATTGGCCAATTCATCCATGCTCCTTGAGTATACGGCCAGTGGCCGAATACTTTTTAAAGTGAGAATAGGAATATCCTTTTTTAAGGATCGAAGACAAGGCAAACCTTGGCTTTCAGTAGCATTTGAAGTTTTACTTAATTCTGTTATTGACTGTTCACCCTCTCTGCCTAAGGTGTTCTTGCCCCAGGAGGGGGAGACTGAAGGACCAGTGTGTAATCAATAAGCAAAAGCTTTGCCGACCACACAAAAGCGCTCTGTTTCTGAAAATAATCTAAGTACGTTTGGGACCCCCATTCCATTTCGTCGAAGTTTTGGTAGTAGTATACGTCTGTTAGTTGACCACTTTAAAACTGTCTCTTGTTTGTGTATTTCCCCGATTGTATAACTTACCTGACTCCACGGGTTGCCAAAAAACTGTTTGGATTCATAAAATTATAAATAGGGCATTGCCGCAAACAACAGTGAGCGAGCCAGAAGATTTCACATTACCCAGAATGCATTGCATAATAGATAACATTGGCGACATCCACGCAAATTTAAGTTTCAAATTAAAGTATAAACTAAATTATTTCTAATTTTGGCTCTGATATTTATGTTACTACTACACATATCATACATATTGAAGGATTTTTTTACATTTTACTATAAAGGATTTTATACAATTAAATACGAGTTACATTTTTCGAGTGCAATGAAGATTTTCAATGACAGGTCACGCTGATCCGAATGGGGAATGTTTTGTTTAGTTCTGCTGATAACAGGACTCTGACGCAGGACGGCAGGCATTGTTTGGAGAAGTTGTTTTGAGTTTTACCGGACATCGATGCAAGGTGGTGGAGCCATGGAGCCCACGTGGGGGCTTTCCTGGCACGCCCGTGGGAGGAGCTGGCACACCAGCTTGCGGAAAAAACGTGGGCCGAGGAGAGAAAGCAGAAGATCGAGAGAGGAGGCTAGACAGACACTTGAGCGACACTAATTCGGCGGATTCCACATTACAAACCGCATTTTAAATTTTCAATGTCTTTTCTTCTATGTTTTAACTGTGTTTTTAAACTGTCTCTTTGCCTTTTCTGTAAAGCACTTTGAATTGCCTTGAGTATGAATTGTGCTATACAAATAAACTTGCCTTGCCTTGCCTAATCCGGCCATATTCGATGGAGTTCACTTCGTTAAATTGTTTAAGAAATTAAATCTGCCCCCCGTGTGGAAAAAACAGTCTCTTGTCCATCTTTTCCATCAGGGATAGGAGCACGCATTGTTAGGTGAATGTAGGTTGTGTTTGGATAATGGAGTCAGATAACTAATTTGAACAATTTGGTAAATGGTACATTTTTAATATTTAAATACCTAACAATATCAAGCAAGCCTATGGTAGATTTTGGAGATCCCTTTAAACTGAACTGAGCATCGCAAATGAGAACCTGAGCCGTTTTATTTTGAGCCACCGTCAGCCTGCACCCCTTGAGAGAAGCCAGATGGCTGCTCCATTGAATGATGCGATTGTAGAGACAAGAGCGCTGTTCTACTGTTTTGCCGTTGAGTACTGTTGAGTCCTTTGACACAGCTCAGGACTTGAACAATTACACAGGGCCAGTGTTCCCTCTAAACTGCGCGCGTGTGCAATTGCGCACTGCTCGCACATTCTCAGCACACAAGAAAATCTAGCCAGCGCACAAAAATCAGGGCTCAAAATTACTAATTAAGAAGCGACTCAAAAATACAGTGCATGAAGGTAAAAATACACGGGTTCCCCTGACGTTGTGTCCTAAATGCAGTATTTTGAAGTCGAGTCGAAGGAGAACGAAGTTGAGAAAAGTTAGTAGAGTTTGTCGGGGAACCGGCTTCTTCGGCTCGGCTCACTAAAAGGAACCGGCTCTTTCGGGTCCTAAACGGCTCTTTGGGTTGTTTTTGCTTCTTTAATCCCAACATGACCAAATATTATGTAAAATTATGCACAAAATGACTTAAAGGAAGGGGGGAATAGAACAAAAAAGCAAAAAATACCTAAATGAAAAAGTAGTGAAAATCTGAGGAAAAAAGAAACAAAAGGAAGAGAAAAAAGAAGGAAAAATTTAGAAATTAGCCAGAAAAAAAGAAAAGAAAGAAATGTAGGAAAAAAGTAAATAGAGAACAACATGAAAAAAGTGACAGCTCGGAAAAATTAAACACAATGAGATTTTTTTTAAAGGAATTAAAAAAAAAGTAGAAAAAAAAACCACGGAAAAAAGAATAAAAAGTCTGTGTTGCATTCAAATAATTTCCAATTATATCAAGTGAATCTTGTTGCCAACATTGTACTTCCACTAAAAAATGCGATTAAGTATAGTTCTGTATATTACAACCGACTAAATAAGCCCCCAAAAATGTTAATATTATGCGACAAAATATATCAGGACATAAAAAGAAATGGTTATCTTGTGAAAGAATTGTAAGAACAAATGAGGTTTGTAGGCCGTACAACCTTTGCAATAGTACATGAGTCAATTCATTAAAAAGAGAAAAATAATTTTGGATTACCGGAAACTCAGCAAAATGTAACTTGATGTCAAGTTTTGCACATGTTTGATAATTAAATATCCTGCCACACTTGGGATTATGGTTGCTCACTGTTGTTTCAAGCGCTGCTCACCGACTTTGTGTGAACGCTCAGACCTGTGGAAAATTAGAGGGAACATTACACAGGGCAATATAGAACATTTAAATTCTTTGTCCTCGTTTTCTTTGCAGGTACTACTATTTGGAAGGTACAAAAGGAGGTGGGTAGTGGCATGCTGTTGAAAAGATGTCTGATGCATTGGAACACTTTATGGCATATCTCAAATCACTGGTTCTCAAATGGGGATCTGAAGGAACCCCAGGGATGCAAGAATTTATAAAGATAATTTACTAAAGGAACATTCATATTGCCAATTTAAAGCAATTTAAAAATATTTTCTATGAGATTTCCTTTTTAATAAAACTATACAAACAGTTTAATATCTTTATAATAACATTAGAAAAATGTGATATAAATATGAGTTGAACTAATTTTAGAATTCTCTGTCTCTCATTTGGGATGCACAATACCCGCAATGCTTCTATTTTAATACAATACCAATAACAAAAAAAACCTTTTTTAGTACATGATATAGTTGGACAAAAAAATAAAAACACAAACGATCCATTTTTTTAAGCTTTTGCCTACAAGTACAATATGATTACAGTGGAACTTCGACAGTTTGCGGTTCCACTTTTGCAGGTTCAGAGCTTCACGGGTCTAAAAAATATACCTTACCTTCTCAATAAAAGCATTTATTGACTTGACGCCATTGAGCGCGAGCTTATGTCAATGAGGACGCGGTGTGGACACTCTTATTGTGAAGGGGTCATTGTCGCTTCACTCAACCACCCCCCCCCTACTTCAACTCCTCCCACCTCACCCCCTTCTTATGTGGCGCTCAGTTTATCATGTAGGAACTCGGCGACGCGATGTAAGTATATTCTCTTCTGTCACATTTCATCTCAAGTTTGACTCTATTATACCAAAAGCGAGCCGGTTGTTTGTACTACCGAAACACGGCTAATTGTGTGTGGTTTCGTGAATTTGTTGTAAAAGCCGTTCGATGCCGCTAGCTAAAGTACGTTGTTATTGTCAGGAGGTAGCTCTTTCACTTTCATTAAAATGAACACAGACCATTTTTTTAACTGTTATTTCCCAAAACGCTTCACAAACACTCATCAAATATCACATTTTCACTGTTTTATTTTCAATATGTAACCGGTAGTGTTAACAAGCGAAAAAAACTGCGATGGCTGCATGTGGTTGAGAGCGGTTAATACAGTCATACTGAATGGTTCGTAGTGGTTTCGCTGCAGTCCTATTCCGTGTAAATTGATGATGTAAGACATGGCTACACTTGTGGGTCATTTTTTGGTACGTTCAGTTCCAGTGTTCTGGATGAGTCACCCTATAACTCCTTGCCATGATCCCAGCCATCACTTCGGTTTAATGCCGGGGGGGTATACTGTATACCTGTATTACGTTTTGTTAAGCATTTTTGAAGGGGTGCCGCTCCTTCGCGGATTTTCAGTTTTCGCGGGTGGTCTTGGTTCCCATTAACCGTGAAAACCGAGAGATTACTTTATAAAGCTCCTGTTTGCTAACAAAGTATAAATAGGGGGACTAGAGTTTGAATGTATCAAACAATACTCACTTTGTATGTCAATAACTTCACTGACTATTATAATCAATTGTTATGAGCACCACAATATTGAAATTCATTGCAACGTGACTAACCAGAATACATCTGGTGTTTTGTACATTTTTATTGTTACATGCCAGACCATTTACCATTAGGTGCAGTAGGTTCTCTGAAAACAAACAAGACCCAGCATTCATAATAGGCAGGCTTCTAAGGCTGTGCAATTAAGCAAATAGTTCCCAGGGGTTTTTAAAAAAATAGCATTGTGGAAATCAATATCAGAGTTCATGAATTTGGGGAAGAAAAAAAAATCACACAGGGTGGTTGCGGTAGATGGACTTGACCCCTGAACCTCTGCATTGTGGAGCTGTGCGCTAACCACCCTCCCGCCATGACGGCTATATGTAGGGTTCTTTGGGTAAATTCACAAAAAATAGTTTGACAAACTGAGGACATCTTGTGGATGTAGTTAATTCTGCAAGTTTAGCGGTAGCCTATAGATTTCAGGGACAAACAAACTGGACTTAACACACAACGCATTTTTCAGATCAAAACTATGAACTCTGAGTTAGTTCTGAAGTGTTGATCCCCATCAAATTGTGCAGCTAACACTGTTGTTTGTTTTAAAAGTAAAACACTCTAGCCTCTCTACTCAATACCGAAAAGGTTGTGAATGCTAACCCTTGTCAGCTTTCAAAATAGTTGCCGACTGATTGTTAGCATGGTCAAATAACAGCCTCCTGCGTGTCTGTCCTATCGATCGCGTCGGCTTGACGCGCGAATCAATCGGAACCACCGCAAAGGCTGTTTGCCTCTGATGAGCATCGGGTCTTATCGTCTGAGGTGTTGTCAGATGGCGACTTGCTCTCCTGGAAACAACTTCATTCGCAAGCCCTGACATTTGCTGTTGGCTTTCTGAAAGTTTTAGCATTTAGACAGCTCTTTTTGTTCACCTCCAAACTAGGACTTAAACACAGACACTTGCTGCCATACATTGCAAACATTCTTTGTTTATGATTGAGTTCTACGAGAACTGAAACATTACCTGTTGCTGTTGGCTTGTAGCAATGAATTACGAAAATGACCGATTGGGAACAGTCTTGCTGATAATAGCTCCTGTATGAACTAATTCAAATGCAGCTGTTTAAAAGTGGTTAACAGTGTATTCGTTTGCCCGCGTCCCTGCGTCCTAGGCGCATTATTTTTGCTGGGGACGCATCGTGTCAAATCGACGTGCGTCCCCGGGACACTACTTTTTGGACACTGTCATTATCATTTTTTAACAAAGATTTACCGCACTCCAAACTTTTCGTGAGGCAGATCCGCCATTGTTGTTTTGGTCTCGCGGTTCGAGTTTTCGTCTGCACGCCGATTTCCAGTTCGAGTTGTGTAGTGAAAGTCTGTTTCTTTTTAGAGAACCGGCTTTTTCGGCTCAACTCATTAAAGAGTGCCGGCTCTCCAGGCGGCTCACTTGCTTTGATGCATTATATTACGATTGATTATGTTGTATAAAGAAGTTAAGAAAAAAAGGAAGTATAAAAGGAGAAAATGAACAGGTTTGTGGTGATCCCTTTTAATCAGTATACTGTAGTACCAACAATAATTTAATGCAGAAAATGAATTAATAATTTGAATTAGAAAATGTATTATTCTACTTAATTATATTTGCATGTATTTTTTCCTTCTACAGTGAACGTCCAAGCGACTTTATTTTTGAACATTTTTATAATAAACCTCATTCATGTCGAGAAACTCAGTGTCTCACAACAAAATGTTCATTAACAATATATATGATAAAAGGAAACACATAGATAGATAGATAGATAGATAGATAGATAGATAGATAGATAGATAGATAGATAGATAGATAGATAGATAGATAGATAGATAGATAGATAGATAGATAGATAGATAGATAGATAGATAGATAGATAGATAGATAGATAGATACTTTGTTCATCCCCGAAGGGAAATTCACATTTCCAGCAGCATCCCTGAGCTGAGAACAATTGAGAACAATCGAAAAATAACACGGGAGCTGCTGGAGTGGCTGCCATTCGTGACGGCGCCGGAAGAAAAGATTCAATTTGAATCATGTACAAACAAACAAACAATTGAATCATGTACAAACAAACAAACAAACAAAATATTCATGTTTCAATAAGTAGTGGAGTGTTAATAAAATGGGGGGAAAATAATTTCTGATACTGATATAACCAGGTAAAACTAATTTTAAGTTACCTGTCCAAATGAATGTACAATATAACATGTTAAACTACATAAATAAACATGTTTGAAAAAAAAAAGATTTTTTGTATTTTGTAAGGGAAAATACGACAGTTGGTAAGGGCATGGAGCACACTCAATTTTGGGGACCCATAAATCTCTGTTGGGACCCATAGATTTTTGAGCCTGCAAGTCCCCGGGACCAGGGGTCAGCAATAAATGATTGGTGAAAAATTAATGCCATTAATTGCGAAAAATTAATGGAATGGTTGCTTAAATTCATAAATCCATTTATTGCAAAATTTAAATAATTAGCAATTATTGCGAGTTTGCGACCCATTAATTGCGAAAATATTTTTGTTAGTCGATTGCGTCAACAAACGTGCAAATTTTCTCGCCGCGCGAGCATTTCGTATGCGGTCAAGGGCACATACACGCACAATCGGGACAGTGCATGCATACGCGTAAGCTACCGTGTTTCCCCCATTATAAGGCCCAGCTTTTTATGAGAAATGAAATTCAACCTTCCTGCAAATAAGAGGCTCATATTACCTATGAAAACCGTAGATATCAACGTTATTTAACAACGGCAATGCTTTTCTAAGAAATTTTTAGCGAAAATTTATTACTTTTGCACATATTTTTATTTCAAAACCTCAATTTCTGACGATGATTTTGAAGTAAGGCCGGCCTTATATTCGGGGAAACACGGTAGCTGTACGTACATAGTGTGGTTGCAAAGCAGCTTTTTATTGGTCGGGACAAAATCGGGCTTGTTGATTAGCTCACGTTTTGCCTCAAGCACGTACGTCGTGGATGCACATACGCACATGTTGTACACCACTACTATTACGCTGTATTAATTGTAATCTTCGCACGGTTATGGGACCGAAGGAAAAAATGGTTAGAGAGTACTTCACACAGATTGATGTCGTCAACGGCAAATGGCGCTGCTCATGTGGCGCCGAGCGCATCCAAAGGCGCAACACCGGTTGGAGCAATTTGGAAAGCCACATTAAAAGTCAGCACTTGCAGAAAGAAAGTGATGCAAAGAAGCAGGAGTCATCCAATCCTGGATCGATAGAAAATTTCCTGTCGTCACCTTCAACCGTTTGCCGAAAAGGAATACGAATCTTCAAGTGGCTGCGGTTGGTTTGTATCGACCTGGAGCCTTTCAATGTTGTTGATCGGCCTACCATCAGGGACATCAGCAATACGGAGCCAATCTGCACAAACACCTTAAAGAAGTATTTGGCCTTGGTGACACAGGGTGTGCGACAGAAAATCGCCTTCGATCTGCCATCCCGATTCGCGGTGGTATTCGACGGATGGACTTGTTCTTCCGATTATTACGTTGGCGTTTTCGCCTCGTATATAAGCCCACGCGGTCGGGAAAGTGCTCTCCTCGGCTTCTCAACACTTTTGGATCCCAAGGCACAGACGGCTGAAAACCACCTGGTGTTCATCGAAGACATCCTTAGCAGGTACGGCAAGTCTATGGCCATTGTGGTGGCGCTTTGTGGCGACAACTGCAAGGTGAACAAAGCCATTGCAAAGCAGTGCAATGTTCCTCTGGTCGGCTGCGCCTCCCATCGCTTCAACCTCGCTGTCAAAGAACTCTTGAAGCCCTACGAAAAGGTGAACTTCTTTTCTATGCTGCTTACTTATATCTCACAATATCTATATTAAAGACAGAGTGCACTCTGTCACAGCGGTTCCACAATAATTTTTTCACATACCCCACGCGGCCACGCCTTCTATCAAAGGAATTTTACGCAAGGCGATTTTAAGCTGCTCAAATTTAGCATATTTCTTATTTCCTGCTTTTACTTTTTTAAGGTACTCTGTAAGTTGAACTCCTTGATGGCTCGCCTGAGATACAGCACGCTTAGTGCACTACTGGATGAGTACACAGACCTTCGACCGTTGACGAGAAATGAGACACGGTGGTCAAGCACGGCAAAGAGGGTGCGCAGGTTCTTCGAGCTGCAGAAAATTCTTGCAAAAGAAGTTTTCACCACCGACCCAAGGGTGATGGATTTACTTCTCAACGCAGCGGATGTTCATAAACTCACTCAACTCAACGGTGATTTGGCCAAGTTGGATTCTTTGACGCTTACTTTGCAGCAAGAAGATCTGACAGTCGCAGAGGCGAGGTACCTCTTTGATGTTGCAATGTCGTCCCATCCTGCCATGGCCCATCACCTCAGCCCCGACGCCGAAATCGTTCAAGCGCCTATGTTTGAGAGGGCTATTGTGAAAATTCAAAACCAAAAACATGGTCAACTTACGGCAAAAGAGCGTCAAGCAGTGGAGGCTCTCAAAGTCACCGAAACTGCACCGGTCGATGAAAGTCCAATAGATGAGTCATCGGATATGGCCTTCGGCCAAAATTTGATAAAACGGCGCCGCCTGAACATGATGCTGCCCACCTTTGATCAATTTATCGATACAACATTTATACTGCCAACTTCCAACATAGTAGAACGCTTTTTCAGTGCTGCCGGACGTGCCTATGCGGATGAACGGTACAACTTGTCAACAAATTGCCTAGAAGCCCAACTTTTTTTGTTTTCTAACAACCGCTTCTGGGACAGCGAATTTGTTTCCCACATCGTTTCATCTAATGAAAATCTCTACCATTTTCATTATCTCCGATGTTTCTATGTTGGACACATTTTTGTTCATAAATGAATGTGTAATAAATAGCAAAACCTCTTATTACTAAGGTGTCTTACTGCGCATGATAATGTTGGCGTGAATGTTCTATCATTCACTGTTCATCTAACCTCAGTTAGTGTTCCGACAATTCGCATATTAACTTAGGAGGAAGCGACAAATTATAATTATAAAACAAGCCCCAACATGACGGTAGCTGATGTGATCACCAATAACTCAGAAGATATTTTTTGTACTAAAAGTAAAGATTAAAGGGACCAGTTTGTTCGACCATATTGACACGGCTAGTATACCATTAAATTACCAATTAATGGCTAGAAATCCAATAAATACCCATTAATTGGCCTTGCCGCAAAAAAAATAATTTTAATTTTTTCGCACTTAAATATTATTTTTTTTTCCAAAAATCAATTAATGATGACCCCTGCCTGGGACCCATCACTTTTCAGAGGTAAAATAACCCCTGGCTTAAATAAGGAGCTGATTCCATCGTCTCAATTATCTTGCCCGGCACAAAGAAACTGGCCAAAAACACTATGCTCATCTTTATATCTGAATAAAATTATGACTCACAAAACGTGGTAAGCTTTCTCTCCTGGCTTTGATCTCCGGCAAAACTAACATAAAATGTGACAGAAACAAAATGAAAATAAATCCAAACAGCTTGCCGACATCATTTTTGCCCTTCCATGTATTCCGTTACTCCCCAAGCCTGCACAAAATTTTGTAATTTTATTCCTATTTAGTTTCCTTTGTCTTTTATTAGCATATTTGGTATTGGAGTAATCCAAAAGTAATGGAAAATAATCAAGCTAAAGTAACCCTACCCAACCCTGGTCATGCTACAAGGCAATGGTGGCAACTGTGTGTGTGTGTATTAGCACATGATAGGTGCACTCCTTTGAATTTATATTGGAAATGTACCATTTCCTCTTCATATGTCACTCTTGCTGATAAAATACTTGAAAAATGCTGTGATGTGTTTGAAAATGGAAATATTTGATACTATCTGATTTGTTCCACCCATATCACCATGAGCGAAGCGAGGGCGGTAGGAATGTTTTTATTTGGTATCTAAGGGTGTACAGTATGTAGCAATAGTGAGTACACCCTACCAATTTCTGCGAAGATTTCATTATAATGTTTAATTGAACAACACTCAAGAAACATTGTTTGACACAATAAGGCAGGGGTCGGGAACCTATGGCTCGCGAGCCATATATGGCTCTTTCTATAAATATCTATGGCTCAGAGACAAATTTGATTGCATGCAAAATATCTTCATCTTGTTCGAAACTTGCGTTGTTCATCCTATTCAGGTACACGCAAATCCAATCCAAAGCTAAGTAGCCAATGTTACTTCGCAGTATATATAGGGCACGTTTTTCACTACAATTTACAGTCAAGGTGTCACACAAAAAAGGGGGGAAAAACTCGTTTTGGCTGTACAACGCTAAAGAATCCTTTATATAAAAGTTCACTATATAATCTGTGTTCAGTGTTCAGATACCTTATGATGAATCCACAGAACACACTGTAAATACGCCAAAACACCGGAAGAGAACTTAGTCTTTTGATTGGGTGAGTGGGAGGGATGGGTGGAGCCATGCAAAAAGCGCAAGCACTCCCTCCCATCTCTCGCCCTACGCCATCTGCGCCAAAACTGAGCTCATCAGGCTCCCTATTTGCAGAATGTTGTGACGTTTTTACACAATAACTGCTTGCATCTGGTTTTGAAACCAATATGTATGAAAAAAAGGGTCAAAAGGAGTTTAACCGATCTTGAGTAATTGCAAGAAAGAGACAAGTTTAAAGTGGTATGTTTGTTGATTTTGGGACAGGGGCTCTGGCATTATTCTCTTTTCATAATTTTTATCAAATCATCAAAAATAAATGTGCTGAAGACTAAGCTTTTGTCTGGGGTGCGGGTTTAGCAATTTTGTAAATTTGTCTCATAATATATGGTGTGGCTCTTTCCCAAAATAAAATTAATATTTTTTGCTTTTATGGCTCTTTGAGTCAAAAAGGTTCCCGACCCCTGCAATAAGGGGTCTGTGTAAAGCTTATATAGCAGTGTAAATGTATAGCTGTGATGCTATGTGTCGGAGTTTATGTAAAGTTGACTGTTTTTGGTTGTGTATTTCTCAGACTTCCATGCTATGAAATTAACCTGTTTTTATATTCCTAATATAAAAACAATCATCACACATAGTCACGTTTCAAAGATCAGTCTAATTCCATTATTTGTAAATACGTTTCTCAATTTTATTTTACTGTGAAGTCGCGCTTATGTGTGACTTCATTTGCTGTTTATGTGTAAAATCAATAAACCACGCCTACTGACCGGATGTTGTCAGTACGGCCCGGGGAACCTGGGAAGATGGCAGCTCGGCCGTGCTCGCTCCATTCGCGAGGGAGGTTAAAACTTCAATAAGTGTTTTAATCTAAATAATTCTGCCAACAGAGAGTTTATATCTCGTATATCTCTCACAGTTTATAAAGATATAAACTCATTGCTGGCAAAAATATTCAAGTAGATATTTGGGGCGGCAGTAGCTCAGAAGATAGAGCGCTCGTCTTGGGATCAAGGGATCCCAGTTCGAATCCCGGCTCGTCCGTGTTACATGTCGAAGTGTCCTTGGGTAAGACACTGAACCCCTAATACCCCCAATAAGCAGGCTAGCGTCTTACATGGCTGCAATACAAGGCCGCTATTGGGAAATGTGAAGCACACTGTAAAGCGCTTTGGGAAGTCATTGACTTGAAAAGCGCTATAGAAATGCAAATCATTTCATTTCATTTCATCTAAAAAGTTCAATTCTACTTCGCGAATGTAGGAGCCCGGCCCGGCCGCCATCTTGCTTGGCCGCCCAGGTCGATCTGACAACTTCCGGGTCAGTAGGCGTGTTTATTGAGAGTTCACGCATGCGCAGTGAATGGATGGAGTGGCGCATGCGTATTACATTATATACAATAGAAAAACATTGAAAACGTATTAAAGACAATGGAATCAGACTGAAAACATAGATCTTTGAAATTGTGACTATGTGTGTGTGTGTGTGTGTGTGATAATTACTTGTATATTAAGAATAGAAAAACAGGTTAATTTCATAGCATAGGAGTCTGAGAAATACACAACTAAAAGTAGCTTACTGTACACTATGCTAATTTTTTTAACATCAAAGGTGCTTGAGCTACTGTTAATAGTTACATTTGCATTATCAGGACTTGTTTTTTGAATGCTAATAGTGGCAAAATGTGTAAAAAGTGTAACTTGTGCTACCTTAAAAGACTTGTCCTCTAAACTGTGGAAATTTGGAGGCCTGCCTCATTGAGATAAAAGAGTGGATGTCACTCAATTTCTTGCGTCTTAACTCTGAAAAGACCGAAATGTTGGTCATTGGTCCATCTAAATGCCACGACTTATTCTCAAAAACTGCTGTGAACATTGACAAATGTCACATCACACATAGTGACTCAGTTAAAAATTTAGGTGTCATATTTGACCCTGATCTGTCCTTTTAAACGCATGTAAAGAAAATTACTAGAACCGCTTTCTTCCATCTTTGTAACATTGCTAAAATTCGTTCTATACTGTCTCAGTCGGATACGGAAATTATAATACATGCGTTTGTTACCTCTCGTCTCGATTACTGTAATGCACTACTCTCTGGTCTCCCAAAGTCTAGAATCAAGTCTCTTCAGCTGGTACAAAATGCCGCAGCGATGCTTTTAACTAGGACAAAAAAGTCCGATCACATCACACCGATTTTGGCTAACCTGCATTGGCTCCCAGTTAGCCTTAGATGTGATTTCAAGGTTCTCTTAGTATTATACAAAATCATACATGGACTTGCTCCCTCTTATCTTTCAGATCTGATTTCCTCCTATGTCCCGGTCCGAAGCCTTCATTCTGAGAGCGCCGGTCTTCTGGTGGTCCCAAGAGCCAAGAAGTGTTCCGCTGGTTGGAGAGCGTTCTCCATCCGGGCACCGGTGCTGTGGAATGCGCTTCCCCCTGAGATCCGATCTGCAACCTCAGTGGAAATGTTTAAATCTAAGCTTAAGACTCACTTCTACTCTGTAGCATATGAATAACCTACTCTTCTCGTCGGCTCCAGAGCAGAGGAATGTATAATAATATTCTGAAAAATAGTCTGTGTAATATAGTGTTATAATCTGTGAAGCCCTTTGAGACTCTTCGTGATTTAGGGCTATACAAATAAAAATGACTTGACTTGACTTGACTAGTCACTGGTCATAATGGCGGCCTGTCATTTATGGCCCTTGCGGCTACTGATTGTGAAGTAGCTAGCTAGATTACTTGCAATGGGTGATGTGACGTTTGCAAAACTAGAATTAGCAGCACTTGAGCTGCCATTAAATGTATGCATGCAATGTGTAACTTGTGCTTTTGCATAAATGGTACTTAGCGGTTGTGAAATGTAGGAAACTATGGGGCTTTGTAAGACAATGTCAGCACAATTTAGCACTTCTTTTGTGTGTGTGCATAATTGATTTCCTTAATACGAGTATCTTCCAGAATTGATACGATTAGAACACTAAATTATACATTGCCAGTGCAATATACAGTTGAAGACAGGAATAATGAAGTTCCAGTTGTAACAGCAATATTTTAATTAAAATTATTGATCTTGTTGGAGGCATATCGATAACTGCCTGGCTCAGTTAAAAAAGTATTTGTTGCCGTCTAGAAATATTGTCACATTGCTGGGCTGCTCTACTGACTTTGAGTTACACAAGAGTCAATACATGCAAGTGGATGGTATACATGAGGGGTGTCAAATTCATTCTAGCTCTGGGGCCACATGGTAGGAAAACACCCTCATGGGGGCGAGACTAGTATATTAAACAGGAAGAAAGGAGGAGAGAGAGAGAGACAGATAGAGGAAAAAAGAAAAAAACAGAGAAAAGGAGAGGGATAAAAGAGAAAAAAGACAGAAAGAAACAAAAACAGAAAAATAGGAAAGACAAAGATCAAAGAGAGAGTGAAAGAAAAACAGAGAGAGGGAGAAAGAGAGAGAGAGGTAAAGAGAAAGATGGAAAAAAGAGAAAAAAGAAAACGAAATAAAGTGTTAAAGAAATACAGCTTCCTTTGCTTGTGGGAGTGGTGCCTGTAGACACATTCAAGGCTGCATCTCATTTTCTCTTGTGCTTCGCTCAGCTTTGACTCAGGCATGTCAACTGAGCTGTTCCTGGCCCTGATTAAGCCCGCCAAGGGATTCAATCCGGCCTGCGGGCCATGTATTTGACACCCCTGGTATACATAACAATACGTCTTTAAACTTTTTTCATCTTGCTTTGTTTGAACGATTTTAGCTCAAGGCTGAGCTTTATGACAACTCAAACATAAAAATAAAAGTGTCAGGGACTTGCTGGGGGTTGCGCGAAAGCGCAATGCAGAAACCCAGATTGTTCAATGGTTTTTATTTCAAGCAGGGTTCAGCTCACGGGGAATCAGGCATAACCATAGGGGGCACTCGTGGTCGAGAGTTGCCCTGCCTCTGGGGATAAGATCTGCAACCTCAATGGAAGTTTTTAAATCGAGGCTTAAGACACACTTCTATTCCAAAGCTTATGATTGATGCCCACCTCATATTCTGTATTGTCTTTTTTCCGACTGCCTGCCTGGTGGTGATACGAAGGAGAAGGACGATTTGGAGATGAGTCAGCGGACCAGCGTTTGACCTGAAGCATGTGAACGCCTGCATGGACCAGCTGGCAGAGATGGGAAGCTGCGTCGTGGCCGTCATACACTTTCTGGACTAATTTACAGGCTGGGGGCGTCGCTGCTGTCATGCACTTTCCGGACAAATTTTCAACATGTTACCTAGTGTTTACTATGCTTGTGTAAAGTAATGCTAATTGTGATTCACCCTGGTCATCCAGAAAGGATGACCACTTGTGAGGTCCCTTCTCAAGGTTTCTCTTTTTCCTCACGCTAAGGTTTTAAGTTGTTCCTTGCCTGCATGTTGGTTTAAGATCAGGTAATTGTGTCTTTGTAATCCCGTGCAGTCTGTGATTAAGGGCTATATAAATAAATGTGACTTAACTTGAGAAATCAGGCAAGGATTCTGTACACTGGAAATAATCAAAGAAATGACAAGAAGGCCTGAAACGTGGTAAAAGAGGCAACCAACTAGCACCAAACCCCAAAACAGGAGTGCTTAAATAGTAAGCTGAATGTCTCATCTCATCTCATCAGCTGCACCGCTTATCCTCAGTAGGGTCGCGGGGGTGCTGGAGCCCATCCCAGCAATCATCGGGCAGTCGGCAGGGGACAGCCTGAACTGGTTGCCAGCCAATCGCAGGGCACACAGGGACAGACAACTCACTCGCTCATTTACACCTAGGGACAATTTGGACTGACCAATTCACCTGAAATGCATGTTTTTGGAATGTAGGAGGAAACCGGAGTGCCCGGAGGAAACCCACGCAAGCACAGGGAGAATATACAAACTCCGCACAGGAAGTCTGGAGCTGGATTTGAACCCACACAGGAGGTTCCCAAGACATGAACTGTGCCGCACATGCGCTAACCACTGCGCTGCCGTGCTGCCCTACAGAAGGTGTAAGTGGAATTTAGAGACAAGGAGAAAGTGACCAAAAAAAGGTAAGGTGTGTCACGTAGCAAACCGGGAAGCAGGAAGTCGGAACTCATTTGCGTAGACGATCTGTCACTTTAATTAGGAAAGAAAAGTTGTCCAACGCACAAACGGACTAGAAACAAAACAAAGCAGGTTCAGAGGCAATCAAAATTACAAACTAGGCATTACTCAGATCAAACATTGTCTTCAACAAGGTAAAGCAATGGTCTGGCAACGGGCAGTCACAAAAGGAGCGTATTAGTACTCCAAAAGCAATCAGTCCAATGCGTCTCAGCCGGTGTCAAGGGGCGGGGCCAGTTGGGCGCCATGACAACCGTGCAGGACATGACAAGGTGAAGCGAAAGAGGGAGGTAGAAAATCAAACCTGACAGTCCGACTGTGAGAAAAAGAGGATAAGTACTGTAAACTATTGCCGGAGCATGGCACATTACCATGGAGATCATAAGAGAATATTTATGCGATGATGCCCCGCCGAATCAGTCAACTGGACCTTCTCTGTTTGCCTCCATAAAGCAGCTATACGACTAACCCCACTGGTGCACTTTTGCATCTTATCTGCGCTCTGCTCATTTTCCGCTCGAGGAAGTCTGAAAAGTCGACCGGGAATTTCTCAATGCAAACGAGCTGTTTTTCTATGTTGGAAGCGTCGCACACGTTTCAATGAGGCTGCGTTCCGTAACAGGAGGCCGCCTGAGCTTCCATCCTGCAAATAAAAGCCATAAGCAGTCACACATTTACGATGCCGCTTGTGTCCCCTGCGGGGACGTGTTAAAAACATGCTCTTCATGCTTGAGTACAGTAATGGATTATGCAGTCAAAGTACCACCTTGGTCTGTCTCTTTTAAAAACCAATTTGTTGTGGTTGGAGCAAGAGGATGACGGTCTAAGCTCAAGCTTGTCATTTTCTCGTGCATTACCATTTGTGTGTTACCGGTGAATGACGACAATCTTGCTCACCAAATTCGTTGATTTGCGAAAACGAGCTTCCTGTACTTGTATCTCAAAATCATTCTCATCATCATTGAATGAAACGTTTTGCTTTTTGCAGTTTTGTGAGAGGTAGTTATTTCAGTAAAAATGAATGATCGAAACCTGCAATGTAGAAACATTTGTTTATTAATTTATTTAATTATTAGTACCGTAAATTCCGGACTATAGAGCGCACCTGATTATAAGCCGCACCCACCACATTTTAAGAGGAAAAACGATTTCGTACTTACACAAGCCGCACCTGTATATAAGCCGCATGCGCCTACATTTAAACATGTGACACAATCACAAAATTAGCCCAAACCCTGGCTTTGAGTCCCACGATTGTAACTGAATATAAAGTACACAGTCCAAAAACCACAGCCTGCAAAATGAACAGAAAATGATACCGGTATTTAAGGTTTGATGCAGACCTGCAGAGTCCGGGTACCCGTTTAAACTAATCCAAGAAAAAAAAGTCTTTTTTCCAAAGGTAAGGGTGGGAAAAATATATATCCACTATTGTCTGCCGCGACAACAGGTCTCACTCAGCTTTACCCCACTTCCCGTCAGCCCGCGTTTGCTCCGCCCCTCTTTTTTAATTCGCAAAACATATCAGGATAAGTGTCTCAAATAAATACATTACAAAAATATACAGGTGGAAATACATATTATACATCAGTTACACATATTTACAAAGAAAGACGGTACACCGAGAGAGTTTTCAAAGCTTTAATTATAATATTATAACTTTCATCCCAAACCGTGCCTGTGAAGGGTAGCAAAACGCTACTAGCAACACGCTCACCAAACAGTAAACGGGTCTGTGAAAAAAAACATTCCGCACTTGATGAAACCACGGTAAACCGTCCTCATCTTCCTCCTTATAACTGACGTCATGAAAGTCGTCTCCCCCAGTATGGGAAAGAGACTTTGTCATATAGACGTCGTCCCACGCTCCCTTATTCAAAAACACGCTAGCAACACGCTCGCAAAGTGAAGTTTACGTACAGTAGCTCTGTTTCCTTCTTTATCGGACTGCTCGTTTGCTTTTAGCTTGAAAGCTACGTCATGTGCCTTTCTTTTTGCAATTTGCATGATGAGGATATGTCGAGGCTAATTTAATTTGTGCACAAGCTAAGAAGTTGCAGTCTCCCTCGGCGCATATATTCCACCGGTCTAAATCTTACCTTTTGAACTCGGGCGCCGCTGGCGGCTGTTAGAAAAATTACATAAATTGATTGCATCACTGAATAAGCCGCAGGGTTGAAGGTTTGGGAAAAAAGTAGCGGATTATAGTCCGGAATTTACGGTATATTGAAACCAAAGAAACCCTCTTTCAACCATTTGTTTAGTAAATGAACGTACCGTACTTCTTAAACTTATTGGTTTTTCAAAACACTTCTATACAGTCAGATCATAATTCTAGAAATAATATTGCTGCTTTATTGTACTACTGTGAACACACTTTTTACTTCAGATGACATTTTTTGGCATAAAAATGCTTTTATCATCCTTTATCATGTTGAGAAGTCCAATTTGTTGGCGATAGAAAGCATCTTCAGTCTGGGAGCACGGAGATTTTATTGATCTGGAGCAGGGTTCTCCATCCTATTTCAAGCTGGGAGCTAAAGGGCACCCAGTATGACATACATTTCTAAGATAATAACTTAAGGTGGGTACTATAGTGTTACTATGTTATTACCTGGTTAATTATTGGTAGTAAATCGACTCAATCAACCACTAAAATATAATTTTACTAGAGAAATCATGCGATAGCACTGGTGGTCTGTACCTAAGAGGCGCATTGAAGACTCCTGGTCTAAAGCACTGGTGTCAAACTCATTTAGCTCAAGGGTCAGATGGTAGAAAAAAATCATCTTACGGTGCCCGGACTAATAAATTAATGGCATCCAAAGAGTGCCTTTGTTAAAGGGACAGTGGTATTTTCGGAGCCTCACAATTAAACAATGATGTCAAATGATGATTGAGGTTTTTTTCTCCTCAATATTTTTTCCTTCACTAAGATTTAATCTGTTGTAGTGTTCATCAATTGTGCAGTTGGTAAAAAAAGCAACAAAAAACCCCAAACAATTGAATTAATTTCCACTACTTTTTATTTAAATCAGGGAAACTCACGCTGACTAGAAATTGACAAAAAAAGCCCACGAACATAAATTTAAATGATTGATTTAATGGTTTAAAATTCGTTTTGATTATTAATATCATTACTTTTTAATGAAAATGTATTCCTGAATATTGGAACTTCTCTGTTCGATTTCATATCTCACATAGAGAAGAGCAAACGTTTCTATAAACTTTCGCAAAGACACCCACACCTATTTTTTATTTTTTTATTTTGTGTTTTTCCCTGACTTTCGTTTTAAGGAAAAAAATAATGATAGGAGGGGTTTCCTCAATGGTGCTTAGCTTTGGCAACATCTAGTGGACATATCTCAAACTGTCATTGTCAAAGTCATTGTTTGATGCTCCTCTTTTCTTTAAAGCTTTGTAGCAATTATTGGGTGGTTAAAAAATTAGTTGAAAAAATAGTCAATTAACTAACTAAACTGTAGAGCGAGGTTATTCTTTTTAAAACTCGTCTCGCCTTTTTGGAGCACCAGATTAGTTTTTCAGAGAATTATATCAGGGAAACAGAATGAAAACTTTTTCAGCTTAATCATTTGAAGGATTGGCTTCATAGCAATTTTAAGTCGATTATTTCTACGGTTTTTGATAGTTTAATACACTTTAAACAAAAGTTTTCTTTGACTAGTCATCTACAAAAAAAAACTTAAACGGAACACAAAACAAAACAAGAATAAGAAAATAAAGCAAAGAAAGATCTTTGAGTTTTTGGGAATCCAGCATCATTTAGATAGACAACAATGTGGATTAAGTATTACGTTATTGTAATTTGATAGATCTCATCTCATTAGCTGCATCATTTATCCTCAGTAGGGACGCGGGGGTGCTGGAGCCCATCCCAGCAATCATCGGGCAGTGGGCAGGGGACACCCTGAAGTGGTTGCCAGCCAATCGCAGGGCACACAGGGACAGACAACTCGCTCGCTCATTCGCACCTAGGGACAATTTGGACCGGCCAATCCACCTGAAATGCATGTCTTTGGAATGTGGGAGGAAACCGGAGTGCCCGGAGGAAACCCATGCAAGCACGGCGAGAACATACAAACTCCGCACAGTAAGTCCGGTAGCTGGATTTGAACCCACACAGGAGGTTCCCAAGACCGTAGAACCGTATCAATACCTAGTACCATGAGATGCACTGTGGTTATAGTTCGATGATGACCCAGTCTGGATGTCCTCAGCAGTCGAGTGACGAGGAACCCTCAAAACTGGAGACCCGTTCAGCACGCGGACCATAGAATGCTGTGCTTTGAGTGGCTCAAGGCTTCTTGAGGTCGCTGGCTCTGTTCCACCGGGTTAGCTGCTGTCTCGATCAGGCTTGGGTACTGGTCAACAAGCTTCTCTGGTTGCTTGTTAGGCTGGGATTGGGTAAGAACCTCTTTGGTGGCATGCGGGCCAGGATATGGTCCAGTCCTACTTGTTTGACTGGACTTCTCGCCTGCTTTGTTAGCTCTTTCAAACTGAACTAAGTGGTGTGAGGTGTCCCCCTGGGGGGAAGTTGTCACGGCAACATTTGATGTGCAGATGTGAGATATTGCGCCAATAACCCACATTCACCCAGTATCTGCCCGAAAATTAAATAAATGTAATTGAATTAAAAATAGTATTCAATTCACAGGTTTTTACGTTGTTTGATAATTTTGTGACATTGCAACAGGTATATTGGTATGAGTTTTGCTCGTGTGTGGAGTGAGCTGAAGTTCTGCATGGTTGCCATGGTGCCCAGCTGGCACCGCCCCTTGCCATCGGCTGACTCGCATTTTCTGATTACTCCGGTGGGTACTTAAACGTTCTCTTTTGAACTGCGCTTTGCCAGGTCGTTGTTGAAAACTTGCTTATGCTTGTGGGACTTTGTTGCACTTGGGTGTAACATTCTGAGAGATTCCTGCAAGTTCTGTTTAATTCTGGAAATGCCTAGTTTGTAGTTTTGCCTGTGTTTGACACGTTTTGTTTTTTGGTCTGGTCCGTTTGTGTTCTTTCTCAATTAAAGTGTGAGGACGTCCACGCAAATGAGTTCCTACTTCCTGCTTCCCGTTCCGTTTCGTGACAGGGGTAGTGGTTGCAGTTCGTGTCCGCCTGAACAAAACTGTCCCAAAGTTTAGTCGTCCATAGCTTCTCGCAACATTGCATATAGGCAACATAGAAATATGTAGCTGGGCTAAATTTAGCCCGCGGGCCATAAGTTTTCCACATGTGGTCTAGCGTGTTTAGCTGACATGAATAAGGCCATTTAGAAATACCGGTACTCGAAATTGAAAAAGATTTGCCATTACGTAATTTAAGTTGGTCTGTTTTACGTACGTGTACAACTTAGACCAACACTTTATTGACGCACAGGCACACATAGGAAGTTTTTAAATCAAGGCTTAAGACACACTTCTATTCCAAAGCTTATGATTGATGCCCACCTCATATTCTGTATTGTCCTGTCTTTTTCCGACTGCCTGCCTGGTGGTGATACGAAGGAGAAGGACGATTTGCGATGAGTCAGCGGACCAGTGTTAGACCTGATGCATGTGAACGCCTGCATGGACCAGTTGGCAGAGATGGGAAGCTGCGTCGTGGCTGTCACAGACTTTCTGGACTAGTTTACAGGCTGGGGGCGTCGCTGCTGTCATGCACTTTCCGGACAAATTTTCAACATGTTACCTAGTGTTTACTATGTTTGTGTACTGTAATGCTAAATGGAATTGACCCTGGTCATCCTGAAAGGGGGATACCACTTGTGAGGTCCCTTCTCAAGGTTTCTCTTTTTCCTCACGCTGAGGTTTTGAGTTGTTCCTTGCCCGCATGTTGGTTGAAGATCAGGTCATTGTGTCATTATCATCCTGTGCAGTCCTTTGAGACATTTTTGTGATTAAGGGCTATATAAATAAATTTGACTTGACTTAACTTGACAGGGACACACAGACATGGAAGGGGCGGGATGACTGCTTAGCCAATCAGAATGCAGAACACAATGCACGATGAGAATCCGCAATGGTTCAATGCTGCCAAGGAAATACCCAGCAAAACCTCCGTTACTATGATGACAAGGGAAATGCAAACAATCATTAGTCATTATTTATAGAAGCAATAATTTGAAGGGAAAATGATGACTCGTTCATATTGGTAAAAACATCAATAGTAATCATCGAGGCGGCGCTTCTCTGCTATGTGCAACGCACACATTTGTTTTTGATTAATACAGTATATGCCGGTCGTGAAATTCAGTGATAAAGACGCACCGATGCATGCCATGCGACACGCTAGCTCATTGTTTTCCACTAATGGATGGATTTCAAATATGCATTCACTCATGCACAGAGAATTCCAAGTATTGAATGATTGTAGTTATTGAATACACCATGCAAATACACATGCTCTTTTAAAGTAGCTCGTTAGATAAGCCGCGCACTTTGCTGTTTAACTGCATCTAATTTTATATTTTGAGTGTGACATATTTGGCAAAACAAGTCACTGTCACGACCCAGAATCGAATCTCGGACTCAATTGCGTTCGTTTTAAAGGAATCTTTATTGGATTGAGCTGACAGAACTGGCTTTGGAAGCCGATGGGTGTCGGTCGCTAGCAGCGTTGGACGTAACGGCAGTTCCGTGACAGGAAGGCAGAATCAATATGTCTTAGCGGGCAGGTCGATGGCCAGGGCAGGAGAGTAGATCGTAGACGCGGGGCAGAAACAGGTCGGAACCGAAGGCAGGAATAAAAAGAGGAGAGTAGTCTTTGGTACTTGGTAATCTGGCGAAACACACAAGAACACAGAAGTACGGTCTGACATCCTTACGAAGAGAACGTCAGCCAATCAGAGAGCGCGCTCCAGCGCGCCAAACGATTGCCACAGGTGTCTTCACTTCGGCAATCATGACAGAACCCCGCCCCCCCCCCTCAAGGGACGGCTCCAGAAGTCCCAAGACACAAAAAAAATTAATCCAAGGGTAGGTCACAGGTCATCACTGGCAAACCAAGAAAGAGTCATGGGAAAACACAGGTAATCCACAAGTAAATCCAAAAATACGTCACCGATAATCCCAAGGAGCGTCACAGGTAGTCCTCAGAATTCCTCCGAGTGGACGGGGACCCCCTCGCTGGAATCTGAAGGGGTGGCAGGGGACGGGTCCGAAGGTGGAAGAACCGATGAGCCGAAACCTCGGGAACGACCTCGGCGCGGAACAGGTTGGTCCAGATTTAGGCGGTAGGTAGATTGGCAGGCGGGCTTCATGTCAGACCGGTCTCGGGACACGCCAACGTACGATCTGGGATGGCTGGACGCTGACCACTTCAGAAGAGAACGTCAGCCAATCAGAGAGCGCCCCAAACGATTGCCACAGGTGTCTTCACTTCGGCAATCATGACAGTCACATCTTATTAAAGTTATATGAACAGGAAATGAAAGCTTCCCTTATAATTTAATAAATGCCTTTTGGGGGGCAGTGCACCAAATTAAGGTGGTGTTAAAATATAGAACAGGAGAGTTATTGTTTCGACAATGAAAACAGTTGGATTAATGAAACCTTAAAGTGTGCAAGAAATGCATAGAACTTGGCTTAGTTCCCCATGCAGTTCAGAGAGAAAGAGACATAGAGCAACAAAAGAAGAGAAAAGAGAGACATATAGAGTGAAAGAGACAGAGAGTGGGAGAGAAGAGGTGGAAAAGAGAGAGAGAAAGAGTGAGAGAGAGAGAAAGAAATACAAGTACAGAGTCTTTGTTCGAGGCACCTGGCTTTGGCAACATCAAGTTGACAAATTTCAACCTGCAGTTTGTTTTTCTCTTGCGCTTCTCTGAGTGTTGTCTCACGGGCCAGATTCAATCCCTTAGCGGGCCTGATCTGGCCCGCGGGCCGCCCGTTTGACACCTGTGCTCTATAGGGTGGTGAAATGATCTATCTATCTATCTATCTATCTATCTATCTATCTATCTATCTATCTATCTATCTATCTATCTATCTATCTATCTATCTATCTATCTATCTATCTATCCATTCATCTATCTATCTATGTAAATCTTCCAAAGTGGAATTAATGAAAGGAAGCTGACGGTCAATTTTAAATGATTTAAAAGGATTCAATGGACTAAAGTTAAGATATTTTTTTAGGCCAGCAGAGAAGGCCTTGCAGGCCCTGAGACAGTTTTTGAATCAACACATACTTTCCCTAGATTTTCCTCCGTGTTGTTTTGATATTTCTATTTTTACAGAATGACCTTGTCTCTTGTGAAGGTAGTGCAGTACAAGTATTGGAATCTGTTAACATTAGATCAGACGATAAACACAAGTACAGCGTTTTTTTTCTAGGTCTATCTAATTGGTTGGTTCCTTTGTTCCATATAAACAGCAGACTGCACTCCCATTCTGCAGCATCACTGTACACAACACAAGGATGTTGTTTTCCTTCCCGGTAAATCTAATTTTACCCCTTTGCTTAAATGTGTTTGCACATCATATCCATCACAATTATTTTTCAATAAAGTCGCAATTTCACTACCGAGTTCTGTAAACGAAGCTCCAGCGACATGGAGAACTCTGCTATGTAATTCAATTTGTGCAAGATGTAGGCCTACATGCGATCTTTCACATCGTCCTCACAGAATGCTAATGCTATGTCGGAAGGGAGGCTGCAGATGAATAATTGATTGATGACACCACAATTAGAGTGTAATTTACCTCACCATTATGCACTGATTTTATTAAGGACCGCTGATGGGCTGGCAAGGAGTCCATGCAAAATTCATGGGTGGCTGCGCATCTAGAAAAAATCTAGGAAAAAGCTTTGAAAAGAAAATCCCTTTTTAAAAAAAAGAACATACAAAACTGTGATTGTGAACAGATAGTTGGTCAGGTCGTGCATATAGGTAAATTAGGGGCTCCAGGATTTTCCGGGCAGAGGCTCCGTGCATGAACATTGAGAGGAATCAAATCATAGTTATAGTTGCATGAATATTCAGCTTTTGTTATTTCGGTCGTGTTTACCGTAAATTCCGGACTATAAAGCGCAGCTGATTATAAGCTGCACCCACCACATTTTAAGAGGAAAACCGATTTTGTACCTACACAAGCCTCACCTGTATATAAGCCGCATGCGCCCACTCAGTAGCCTAGATGGTAGTGTGCCCGCTTTGAGACTGGGAGGTCGCTGGTTCGCGCCTCGGCCGAGACATACCTAATTGGTATAATGGCGGCGCCCTCTGGCTGCGGCTGCATCGACTCGCTACAACGGGTCAGGTGTATCGACATTTCGTTCTGTGTACATTGTTACAAAGAATGACAATACAACGGAAATTATTATTATTATTATTAAAAAATGTAACACAAACACAAAATTAACCCAAACCCGACTTTAAGTCCCGCGATTGAAACTGAATGTCCTTCATTAAAGTACACAGTCCAAAAATCACAGCCGGCAAAAAGAATGGAAAATGATACCGGTACTTAAGGTTTGATGCAGACCTGCAGAGTCCGGGTCCCGTTGAAAGTAATCCAAGGAAAAAAGTGTATATTTCCAAAGGAAAGGGTGGGAAAAATATATATCCACTATTGTCCGCCGCGTCCACAAACAGGTCTTACCTTTACCCCGCTTCCCGTCACCCCGCGTTTTTCCCGCCCCTTCTTTTTCATTCGCCCGTGCAAAACATATCAGAAGTGTCAAAAATAAATACAAATAAATACATTAAAAAATATACAGTTGCAAATACATATTATACATGGTTACACATATTTACAAAGAAAGACGGTACGCCAAGGGAGGCTCGCAACACAGTAAACGGGTCTGTTAAAAAAAACATACCGTACTTGTAAAAATCACGTTAAACCGTCCTCATCTTCCTCCTTAGAACTGAAGCCATCAAAGTCGTCTTCTTCAGTGTCTTGTATGAAGTATTTCCTATTGGTCCATCTAGATGCCGTGACTTATTCTCAAAAACTGCTGTGAACATTGACAAATGTCACATCACACAGAGTGACTCAGCTAAAAATGTAGGTGTCATATTTGACCCTGATCTATCCTTTGAAACGCATGTGAAGAAAATTACTAGAACCGCTTTCTTCCATCTTCGTAACATTGCTAAAATCCGTTCAATACTGTCTCAGTCGGATGCGGAAATTATAATTCATGCGTTTGTTACCTCCCGTCTCGATTACTGTAATGCACTACTCTCTGGTCTCCCGAAGTCTAGAATCAAGTGTCTTCAGCTGGTACAAAATGTTGCAGCGAGGCTTTTAACTAGGACAAAAAAGTCCGATCACATAACACCGATTTTGGCTAACCTGCATTGGCTCCCAGTTAGCCTTAGATGTGATTTCAAGGTTCTCTTAGTATTATACAAAATCATACATGGACTTGCTCCCTCTTATCTTTCAGATCTGATTTGCCCCTATGTCCCGGTCCGAAGCCTACGATCTGAGAGTGCCGGTCTTCTGGTGATCCCAAGAGCAATGAAGTGTTCTGCTGGTTCGAGAGCGTTCTCCATCCGGGCACCGGTGCTGTGGAATGCTCTTCCCCCTGAGATCCGATCTGCAACCTCAGTGGAAATGTTTAAATCTAAGCTTAAAACTCACTTCTACTCCATAGCATATGAATAACCTACTCTTCTCGTCGGCTGAAAAATAGTTTGTGTAAAGTAGTGTAATAATCTGTGAAGCCCTTTGAGACTCTTCGTGATTTAGGGCTATACAAATAAAAATGACTTGACTTGACTTGATTTTATCTTCTAGCATACGTACTCATAAAAAGAGCCATATATGGCTCGCGAGCCACGGGTTCTTGACCCCCACCCTGAACGATACGTGTCATGGAACCAAACGGCGTTTACACACGGTGAACATCTGTATGCAGGCGGCAAAGGTGCACCGTGAAGTGAGGGATGAAATATTCATCGCGACCCGTTTCTTGACGATGAAGCGAGGCGGCGGCGTTCGATAAATCCAAAATGGGAGACAAAAACCCGCCGACTTACGTCATGAATTACCCTCAGTCCGAGAGAACGCAACGTTAGTTAATCAACATTGCACAAAAAAAGTAAAAGCCTGCCCTTGATGCTCACCTACAGTGGGAACATTGTATGTAAATATGGCACAGGCATTCCTATGAATATTTAAGGGCCTGACAGCGTAGCACCAGAGATAAAAATAATTCTCCCGTCAAGTGAGGACCTTCTTATGAAATGGGGTAAAAGCTATTCTGTGTTATCAGATTTTTGTAGCGAGAGCGGCGTTTCTTCTGGATTGCATCATCTTTTATTTAAATGTCAGGACCCGGCGCTGGATGACGACTGCAGCTTTTCACAGCTTGCCGAGATCCGCCCGACGGGGCGGGCCTCGGAATCGGATTCGGTGCTGCTCGCCGTGTAAAAGGTCAAAGTAAAAACAAAAAAAGGAGAAGAAAAGAGGGGATTATACACATTTGTGATATTAAGGCTTAGTGGCTTTTCTGCCGCTCTCTTAAAAAGGCTCAAAAAGGGATTGTTACTGTTCAAAAAGAAGCTTTGCACTCTGACCTTCAATCCATTTGATATCAACAAACAGTAAGATTGAACAAATCAGATTTCATATATGCTAGATAATCAATCTATAGCACTTAGTGCAGTGTTCATTTTACCTGTGAAAAGTGATGGGTCCCGGGGACTCGCATGCTCAAAAATCTATGGGTCCCAACAGAGATCTATGGGTCCCCAAAATTTAGTGTTATAGAGGTTGAAATTGTAAATCGGCGACAAATATATAAGATAACTACATAAATCTATACATTAATTCAGTTTTAATCATCACACTTAATTTGTAATACAAAGCTGTTATCACTTCAGATTTTTCAGTTCACAAAAATATTATACATTATACAAAATAATATTGCTGAAATATTAGTCTATATATTCATGCAGTTATAATCACATCAGATTTTTCAGTTCATATATTCTTCGTGGTTTGTAATGCCTTCTCAAGGTCCAATTGCAGCAACGGAATTTCCATAGCTAATTTGTGGTTTTCATTGTCGTTGTGCCGATCCAATGTGCTTCTCTGAAAGTTCGTATTGCGAAATGATTTATGCAATCTAGTTTTTTTGACACGCTTGGTGCACACATCACAGAACATGTAGCCTCCATTATCATCCTCCTCATAGCGTAACCAGGAATATAATTGAGTCTATTTTGGCAGAAAAGTCCTTTTCTTGCTAGGAGTCTTCTTTTGTTTATTTTCTTTCGTCGAATCGTTCGCTTCAAAACACGTGTTTTCCTTGTCTTCGCGGTCTTCTGAAGAATTTCTCCGCCGTTTTTTCGTGCCTTAATTATTGCCGTTGTTACCACTTTCTGTATTATGTTTCGACTTATTACCGACACTAAAGAAATTACCAATTTTTTGTTGATTTGCACCTAATACCAACTGTTTTTATGGAGGCATACTTCTCTTTCACTCAACAACCACCAAAACAATGACGTCATCTCGAAGCAACGAGATCTCGTTTGCCGAGATCGGCGCGAGACCAAAACAACAATTTCCATAGCTAATGTGTGGTTTTCATTGCCGTTGTGCTGATCCGATGTGTTTTTTTTAACGTTTACAATGAATTTAACATATTTTTCTTTAAACTGAATTTTAACCAACATCATCCTTTTTATATATATATGAGAAAATAAAAATAATAACAATAACGAGTATAAAAACGGGTACAATTTACCTGCAAACGATTGCGTCACAACACAACACGTGGTGAGCTTCTCTGCTGGCTTTGGTTTCTAAAAGGGGAATTAGCATTTTAGCACAACATGCAACGTCGGGCAAAACTAACATAAAAGGAGACAGAAACAAAATGAAAATGGTCCAAACAGCTTGACAACATCAATCACATTACTGTGCATGTTGAGAGATTTGTCAGCTGTGGTTTTAATGTTTAAAATTAACTTTTTGCGGAGCACCAAAATATTGTGTCTTACCGTTGACAGTACGCTGTTAGACTGCCAACAAACCCCGCCTTCCGGTCACAAGTCAAAAGCTAAAACCAAACCTTACCCCATACCAGCAGGTGGCACTGTTGGACTCATCATTGCAGGACACTTACCAAAAACTATACAACATATTTCAGCAGGAATTTCAATAAAACAAAAGTTATTATTACACCCGTTACATATATACAACAGAGATGTTTTCGGTCTCACCGCGAATTGAAACGACAAATTGCTTTAACTCTGTCTCGTGCCTCCGGGGCTTTTGGCTGACGCAACGGATGCTTATTGTCTTGCAACTTCAAATAATGCTTTGGAAAATAAACGTGTGGGTTTGCATGCTTGTGTGCCAGATAAGAAATACAGTAAACAAGTGTGCCTCAAGAACGTTTTTTTGTGATCAGGACGTGTACACAGAACAGTGGATAATTGACTGCACCAACAAACAGCCCCTACGCAGAATGTTGACTGTTCCCATTGTTTACGATAGATTTGTCTTTGTGTGCATATGGAAGTTGGCAAACTGACTCGCTCAAGCGTCGATTTAATTGAAAGTCATTTGTTGGAACTTTTACAATAAGCAGGCTAAGAAAGGGAGCATGGTTCCTCTTCAACGATTTTAAAGGACGCTTTGGTATGCTTTAGTTGTGTTGTTGCAAACACTATACCAGAAAAGTGAAAGACAAAAAAGTTTATTGTAATAAAACTGTCATGAACCAGAACATACTCTCGGATCCAATAGTTTCAAAAGTGTTTTTATTTGAAAGAGTTGTTGGAGCTGGCTTGGTACGTCCGCACTTGTCGGTTGTCAGCCTCTTCAGGCGGAATGGCAGCTCCGTGACGGGTGGACGGAAGGTACAGCTTAGCGGGTAAGTCGATGGCCGGGGCAGGAGAGTAGGTCGCAAAACGTGGAAAGGAAACAGGTCAAAACCGGAAGGCAGGCATGAATCAGGCAAGAGGAGTCGTGGGTACCTTGTAGTCTGGAGAAACACTCAGGGATACAAAGAGTACACTCAGACGTCCATCTCTGGACGCAGACCGCGTATGTGGAGAACGCAAGCCAATCAGGAAGTGCGCTCCAGCGCGCCAAACGATTGCCCCAGGTGACTTCATTCAGGCAATCACAACAAAAACTGTATTTACTACTACTAACAAATGACATCAGAGACAACCAATGCTAGACAGTATCGCATGTTTGGACAAATAATCATTGATTTAGACTGTCCTCTGTGATATAAAATCATCTCAGCATTAGGCGTTGGAATTGGGGGAGACAGATAGATAGATAGATAGATAGATAGATAGATAGATAGATAGACAGACAGACAGACAGACAGACAGACAGACAGACAGACAGACAGACAGACAGACAGACAGACAGACAGACAAAACTAAAACATTTTAGTAAAGATGAGATTGTCAGGGGGCAGCACGGCGGCGCAGTGGTTAGCGCATGTGCGGCACAGTTCATGTCTTGGGAACCTCCTGCGTGGGTTCAAATCCAGCTCCAGACTTCCTGTGCGGAGTTTGTATGTTCTCCCTGTGCTTGCGTGGGTTTCCTCCGGGCACTCCGGTTTCCTCCCACATTCCAAAAACATGCATGTCAGGTGAATTGGACGGTCCAAATTGTCCCTAAGTGTGATTGAGCGAGTGAGTTGTCTGTCCCCGTATGCCCTGCGATTGGCTGGCATCCAGTTCAGGGTGTCCCCTGCCCACTGCCCGAGGATTGCTGGGATGGGCTGTGAACCTACTGAGATGAGATGAGATTGTCAGGTCCAGAAAATAAATCCCTGCTATTGTTTTGATTCATCCACAACACTTTGAGAGTACTTTACCGTCAGGTAACCAAGTTACTAAGTAGAGAACCATGGTTAAGGACAAACTCTAGCTAGACAGGATATCCCATAATTGTAATTACTGTACTTGATGTCAGAACAATTCTTCACTAATCACAATTCGGACATTCATTAAATAACAATTACAAAATTGGTTAACCCTTGTGTGTGGCTGTTATTTGCACAAATTAGCGGAGTCATTTTCACAGTAGAATGTTTTAGACTGACACCACCGGTTTGCTTTTGCGTTGTTAATAATTTATATATATATATATATATATATATATATATATATATATATATATATATATATATATATATATATATATATATATATATATATATATATATATATATATATATATATATATATATATATATATATATATATATATATATATATATATATATATATATATATATATATATACCACAGCCATATCCCCCTAGTGGGAGGTGGCTAGAGTCATTTCTGACTCTTATTGGGAGATTGCTTCAGAGGAGGGGATTCCCAGCCCCCTCGCTCAACCCAACTGAGGTGTTGGGAGTCATTGGGTGACCAAACCCCCCAATTCCAACGCCTAATGCTGAACGCCAAGCAGGGAGGCAATGAGTACCAATGTTAAACGCTATTGTACATGGGCAATTCTCAGCAGATAATCAAGTAAGATGTCTCAATCTGTTGGAAAAAGCGTCCGGCGGCAATAGTCAACGATAAAATTCGTTGTTGATTATTTCTATTATCGGTTTCTATCGATGACGTCGACCAATCGTTGCACCCCAGGTGTACGATGTACCCTAAACACAATCCTCAACATAAAGTATGTTGATTACAACAACCCAGCAAGGATAAACTCTCTCGGACAGTTATCGAGTGGATCATGACTACTTGTAATCGTCTGCTGCACAGAACCAGGTGAAGAGGCCTGCATGTGTGAGATACTGCGCCGTCCAGCAAAAAAACCTTCGCTTGCTTGTGGCAAGATTAAAAGACACGCCAGGTTACGATATAATCTGACGCAATTTATTGGATGTATGTGCTTGCTGGTTCACATTCTGCCAAAAGTCCAAATTTAAGAAGAACCCCTCAGGATTTGCGTGGGCCAGAGTTAGAAGGCAACACATTTTAGGATTTCTGCATGTGTTTATCTAAAAATGCAGAAGGGGAGGGTGGAATTAGCACTTTGTGTACTGCAGGCAATTTTATTTAAGGTCGGTGAGTGATGAAAAAAAACAAATAAACATTTTGAACCGGACTTTCTTTTACACATTTCTCAGGAGATGAGCCTTTGTCCCGAATGTTAGATGTTAAAACTGTATTTCCCAACCTCTCTTGAATTTTTTCCTTAAAATCTTTCGAGACACACCGTCTGTCAAAATTGTTTTAAAAAAAAAGATAATAATAATCAGGCACCAGTCTCAGTTTGTTTGTTTTTTTAAAGGTAAAATTATCACGGTGGAGGGCCGCGATTGACGTGGATGAATGGCGTTATGAGTGCACTGCAGGAAAGAGGTCTAAATATAATGGAAGCTAGAGCTCTTGTGGGTGATAGAAAGGAGTGGAGAGGTGTTGTGAAAGGATAGTGGGATTGTGGACGCGTTCTTAAGGATGGGCTGGGCACCCGTATGATGCGGCAGGGGTAAACCAGTGAAAGCTGTCGGGCCTGCTGTTGAACAAAAGAGTGTGTTGTGTCACCCTGACCCGAGTGACATGGCCGCTTTCTGGTGTCCCGTTTAATCCGAAGGGACGAAAGCATGACCAACTAAGGTGCCGAGGTGGCTAACTGTTTTGGGTGTTTGGGCAAATGGGTTGATAGAATAGAAAATTATCATGTGGTGTAAATTTACGGTATTCAGCTTTTATCGTCTTGGTTAGCATGGATTATGAGCTAATACAGGATATTCATTTCGGTCACTAATTTTGCTATAATGTGGTATACAGAGATCCCTCGAATTTTGCAGTTAATGTGGATCAGAACCACCCGCAAAAAATAAAAATCTGTGAAGTAGCGTCTCACCTTCATAAAAGCCCCTAAAGTGTTAAACTTACATCAAGATTAGAATAGAATAGAATAGAATAGAATAGAATAGAATAGAATAGAATAGAATAGAATAGAATAGAATAGAATAGAATGAATAGAATATAACTTTATTGTCATTGTTACAACATGGGATATATTGTGATAACGAAATTGGACGTGGCACTCCAGGTCCTCATTTTACAGTGAGGATAAGGAAAACAAAGAGATAAAGGAACAAAGAAGATGTTTGTACTGTCCTAGTTGATTTAGGCTTACATCATTAGCGAGAGTATGTGACTGTAAATGGTAAATGGTCTGCATTTATATAGCGCTTTTCAAGGCAATGAAGACCTCCCAAAGTGCTTTACAATGTGCTTCACACTTACCCATTCACACACACACTCACACAGCTGAAAAAACATTTATAGATCTACAAATAATAACACACACCATATAACAGACACAGTTGAATTAATTTTTTTGTCATTATCCCCAAAAAATAAAACAAAATTGGGGGACATTCGTCAAAAGCACACATTGCTTCAGGTATGAGCTAACAAGGTTGGGTAGGGTTACTTTAACTGGATAACTTTCAATTACTTTTGGATTACTCTAATACCAAATATGCTAATAAAAGACAAAAAAAAATAAATATGAATAAAATGATGACTCACAACACATGGTAAGCTTTCTCTCCTCGCTTTGATCTCTTTGATCTCCGGCAAAACGAACATAAAATGCGACAGAAACAAAATGAAAATAAATCCAAACAGCTTGCCAACATCATTTTTGCCGTTCCATGTGTTCCGTTACTCCCCAAGCCTGCACAAAATTTGGTCATTTTATTCATATTTATTTTCTTTTAAACACTTACTTTAAACATGCGCACCCCGTCCACTCCTCTATGGTCTGGGGTTTATCAAAGTACCTGTATGAGAGAAAAGTTGTGCGTGAGTGAGAGTATGCCGATATATGTGAGAGGAAGTAAAAGTTACTTCACAAATGGCCTCTCATAATTCTCTTCCTTTGTGTTTAATAAAGTCAATATCTTTATTACACTGCACTCTAGTGGCCAAGATGTGAACACTAAAGGGACAGACGAATTGGTGTCACACATTTCTTTTAACATTATGCTTTTATAATGTATAATACTGCACTGTGCTTTCTAAATCAAAATATTGAAATGGTTTGGCAAATACATTTAGCGGAAGTAGTGTCCACAGACACGTAATTATCGAGGAAACGAATCGTTAAAATCTGAAAAATTACCACGCTAACAAGATTAGGCAGGGTAACTTATCACGTAATCTCCTGATAGGGCGTCACGGGAGCGTGATGGATGGCGAGCCGCTTCCATGTGCCGGGAAACTGAATTCTTGATTGCTTGTTGCAATTACCTCTTGTCACTAAACAATACTACTAGGTGTTCCGTCTCCCCTAAAATGAACTCATTTGCATAAATGTACAGAAGAACAGCAGCGTATACTCACCATTAACATGTCTTCTTTTACCGCCAAGCAGTAGCTAAGCCAGATGTGATCTAATTGATTGATTGATCCACACATTCACTCCAATAGATCTCTCCACTAGACAAGTTAATGATCTGAACATATATATGTGTAAATGTTTAAACAGCAATCCATGGAACCAGTCTGTCAAAGCGCTCCATGAAAGGTAATATACTACTCTTTAAATGGGTTCCGATTCTCTACAGCATACCATTAAACAATAGCGTCCTTAATGGAATCCAGAAAAGAAATCTGGGGGGAAAAAAAAATCAATGTATGGATCTACCATTTTTGCGGCATTTAGATCTGCAACCTCAACGGAAGTTTTTAAATCGACGCTTAAGACACACCTCTATTCCAAAGCTTATGATTGATGCCCACCTCATATTCTGTGCTGTCCTGTCCTTTTCCGACTGCCTGCCTGGTGGTGATACGAAGGAGAAGGACGATTTGAGATGAGTCAGTGGACCAGGGTTTGACCTGAAGCATGTGAACGGCTGCATGGACCAGCTGGCAGAGATGGGAAGCTGCGTCGTGGCCGTCATAGACTTTCTGGACTAGTTTACAGGCTGGGGGCGTCGCTGCTGTCATGCACTTTCCGGACAAATTTTCAACATGTTACTTAGCGTTTACTACGTACACAACAAAAAATAAATAAACATACTTTAAGAGTGCCGTAAGTACCAATGCTTTAATCAGTGTTCTCGTTTGCCCGCGTCCCTGCGCCCTAGACGCATCATTTTTGCTAGGGACGCATAGTCTCAAATCAACGTGCGTGCCCGGGACGCAACCTTTTGCCACAAAATTGTCATTATTACCCGAATACTTTTTTTTAAGATTTACCGCACTCCAAACTTTTCTTCAGGCAGATCCGCCATTGTTGTTTTGGTCTCGCGGTTCGAGTTTTCGTCTGCACGCCGATCTCGGCCAACCAGATCTCGTTGCTTCGAGATTACGTCAATGTTGTGGTGCTTGTCGTTGAGCGAAGGTTAAGTATGCCTCCAAAAAAGGTAGTATTAGGTGAAAATCAACACAAAATTGGTTATTTTTTCAGTGTCAGTAATAACTCGAAACATAATGCAGAAAGTGATAACAACGGCAATAATTCCGGCACAAAAAACAGCAGAGAAATTCATACCTGTCAACCTGTACGTTTTTGACGTACAAAGTACGTTTATTATGCATTTTAAAACGTGTACGACGTACGAGAAAATCTTTACGGAAAAACGCAAATTTGTCAATGATGGGTACCATCAGGTGTACACCGACTATCACGAAGCGGCAAATCAATCAAGTCAAACGAGTTCGAGTTGTGTAGTGAAAGGAAGTCCGTCTTTTTTTAGAGAACCGGCTTTTTTGGCTCAACTCATTAAAAAGCCGGCTCTCAAACGGCTCACTTGCTTTGATGATTGATATGACGAATTATGTTGTATAAAGAAGTTAAGAAAAAAAGGAAGTATAAAAGGAGAACATTAAAAAAAGACAGGTTTGTGCTTATCCATTTAATCGGTATTACCAACAATAATTTGATGCAGATAATTAATTATTAATTCATGATTAAAACTGAATGAATATATAGATGTATATTATATATTTGTCGCCGATTTACAATTTCAACCTTTATAAGACTACATTTTGGGGACCCATAGATTTTTGAGCATGCGAGTCCCCGGGACCCATCACTTTTCACAGGTAAAATGAACACTGCTTAATGCAACACTAGCTCGGGCCACACCTACCCGCTGGATGGACACTAAAACAAGGAAAAAAAATAATAATAGATGAATATAAATAGGCAGCACGGAGGCGCAGTGGTTAGCGCATGTGCGGCACAGTTCATGTCTTGGGAACCTCCTGTGTGGGTTCAAATCCAGCTCCAGACTTCCTGGGTGGAGTTTGTATGTTCTCCCCGTGCTTGCGTGGGTTTCTTCCGGGCACTCCGGTTTCCTCCCACATTCCAAAAACATGCATTTCAGGTGAATTGGCCGGTCCAAATTGTCCCTAGGTGCGAATGAGCGAGTGAGTTGTCTGTCCCTGTGTGCCCTGCGATTGGCTGGCAACCAGTTCAGGGTGTCCCCTGCCCACTGCCCGATGATTGCTGGGATGGGCTCCAGCACCCCCGTGACCCTACTGAGGATAAGCGGTGCAGCTAATGAGATGAGATGAGATGAGATGAATATAAATAAAAAGGTGAAGGAATAATTAAAAGAGATTATAAAAATAGATTGAAATTTTCTTGAATCATATCTGTTTTATGGGACAAAGTAAAAATTCAAGGAGACAAATGAAATGAAATGAAATGATCTGCATTTATATAGCGCTTCTCAAGTCAATGAAGACTTCCCAAAGCGCTTGAAGACTTCCCAAAGCGCTCAAGACTTCCCAAATCAAAGTGTGTTCTGGTACCTCTTTCTGTAAAAGCTATTGTATCCTTCTGTTGAAGAAAAACGAAATCTCAGCTACTGAGAAAACATCAAGATTGTCCCCCGGCGTGTGAAATCCAAATCAAACGTCGAATCCAGAGTGCGACTATTCATGCAAGTGTGCCTGTCTCTGGTACTTAAACGCCACGTTAGGTGTATTCATTTAATGTGACTCCTGCTTCCATAGAATACATTCACCCCCCTCTAAGTGAATTAGCATGGCTGATTGTGGATGTAATTGCTCATTAGCATAACTCCTCGGTGCTTCGGCCCCGTGGGTACGTGCTTCTGGACTCTCTCTAGGGGGTTGAAGGTCAGTTTCAGACTCCCAGTACTGCTACACCTCCAAAATCACAAGTGTGTAAGGTATGAAGGCTTGCGTCCATTTCTGTATGGAAAAACACTATGTAAAAACTGAGGTTTTGAATAAAATTATCGTATTTTCCGCACTATAAGGCGCACCGGGTTATAGGGCGCACCACGAAAAAATAGTTTTTGGTCCTATTTTTGACACACATAAGACGCACCAGATTATAAGGCGCTACAATGGGAACGTCGACAAAACAGTCAGATAGTTCAGTCAAACTTATTACCCCCTTAACATTCCAAAAGCTTGCAAGGACGCAAATACGTGTCGAGTACACGTGCGGATGCGGTGTCCGTACGATGTCACTCAAATGCATCGTTCCATCATTCGGAAGGTTAAAGTCTTGGGATTCAAGAAATGCCAACCATTCCTTAGTTTCTATTTTCGCTCGCAACTTTACTGTGCATATGACAATAAACACTTGGAATTGAGTTTAATTTTTAAAATAGACACTCCATTCCATCCATTATCTGCACCGCTTATCACATAAACATCGAGTTCAGTCTGAAACAAGATACAGGGAAAATATATAGCTGAAGTAGCTCACCGAAGTCGTTGTGTTCGATAATAATGTGCAGCCATGGTCCTCTTATATCCGTGAGTTTAGTAAATCCAGGAGAATAAAATATTTATAGTGCGGAAAATACGGTATTAAATTTTGTGCAGGCTTGGGGAGTAACGGAATACATGGAACGGCAAAAATGATGCTGGCAAGCTGTTTGGATTTATTTTCATTTTGTTTCCGTCGCATTTTATGTTAGTCTTGCCGGAGATCAAATAGATCAAGGCCAGGAGAGAAAGCTTTCCCTGTGTTGTGAGTCATCATTTTATTCATATTTAGTTTCTTTTGTCTTTTATTAGCATATTTGGTATTGGAGTAATCCAATAGTCATTGAAAGTAATCCAGTTAAAGTAACCCTACCCAACCCCAATAAAGTGTTGAAGGGAACAGCAAAAGGTTTCATGTGGGTTTCCATCTTCTGTTGTGATAGCAGCCCAGATATGCGATTACACCTTGTACATTTGTCAAAGTGGAACTGATTTTCAGCGTTGGAAGGAAAAAAATATCAGAAACCAGTAAGAAGAGCAAAGACAGAAAACAAAAAAATATCAGTGAAAATAAAGGGTTGGGTAGGGTTACTTTAACTGGATTACTTTCAATAAAATGACTAAATTTTGTGCAGGCTTGGGGAGTAACGGAATACATGGAATGGCAAAAATGATGTTGGCAAGCTGTTTTGCATTTTGTTTCTGTCGCATTTTTTGTTAGTTTTGCCGGAGATCAAAGAGATCAAAGCCAGGAGAGAAAGCTTACCACATGTTGTGAGTCATAACTTTTTTTTCATATTTAGTTTCTTTTGTCTTTTATTAACATATTTGGTATTGGAGTAATCCAAAAGTAATTAAAAGTAATCCAGTTAAAGTAACCCTACCCAACCCTGCACACATTAAGCATTTGTATCCAGCATTGTGGAAAACACCGAAAAAATCACCTCCCCACCACGAACACACGCACATAGAGAAAGAGAACAATATTTAATTTTCTGGCCCACAAGGTTAACGGCGTCGTTTGTCTTTTGATGATGTGTCCGGCAAATCGATTTTTTTTCCCCGTGTTTGGCAGCACGCACCGTTTCCCCCCCACCATGCCTCAGAGACAACAACATAATGGGAGACACACAAACAACCCTCGCACACCTTGACCCTGTGAACTCTTTTAAAAAAAGGAAAAACAAAAGAGTGCAAAAGCGCTGTTGCCCTTAGCCTTAAGCTGGGGAGCACATTACTTTTTTTCTTAAATCAAAATCCAATACACTCCCTTGGCAGGTTTCCCCACCATCTTACTAGCTTTTTCTCCTCCCATTATGCTTCGGACTTCCCTGGAGGTTATTAACCTTCAGGCTTGGCGAACTGATTCACAGGTCCCTGAAGGCAACGCAGGATCGGCAGTGGAGTAACAGGTGTACTGGTAAAAAAGCAGTATTCAACATTTTGTATGCTTTATTTTTAGATAGAAGTCTGTGGATCACAAGTACTTTTCTCTGTAAGTATTGATAACATTTTGTAACTACGTAGTAATACACAACCCTCATTCTGCCAACATCACAAAGCTAAACACATGAGCTTGTTAAGGCTGAGATGTTTATAGCTCCCTACAAAATACAACTGAACGCGGTCACAAGAGTGTCAAGACCGGAACAGGCAGTGGACCCAAATGCGTAACTGTTAGGTTAACCCCAACACTTATAATAAAACCTGCTTTCAAAGAAGACACAGAGACGTGAGTATAACTTACTTGCAAGGAGAAATGACCAGAGACTGCCAGTTACAGTCTACCAGACACTCTCTAACTAGCAGTCTCCTTTGTCCTTGCCTTTTATTAAATTAGGAACGCCCTAATTTACATAAGGTCTCTTCTGCTAAAGGGAGGGGGAGTGAGAAAAAACAGTTGAAACCTGTTTTCACTAACAACATGTTATCGTATCAACACCTGTTTGAACTCACAACAGCATGTTATCGTATCAACAATATTACTACTATTGAACTAGGCGAGAATGGCACACTAAGCAAGAATAGTATGCAACAGTAGAATAACATAATTACAGTTTAATTCCATCAGTAACGTTTCACACAAGCTTTATTGGGGAATCGAGGAAGTCAGGCGAGGAGAAAAAAACAACAGCGATCCGGTGCTCGCTGGGCAGGTGGAGCAGGAGGCCCTCGCGAACGAAGCGTGGTCGGAGATTGGAAGCAAATCGGGCGGCCCAGACGGGAGAACGGAGCGTGGTCAGAGATCGGAAGCAATTCGGGAAGCTGGGACGGGAGACGGAGCGTGGTCGGAGATCGGAAGCAAGTCGGGCAGCCGTGACGGGAGAACGGAGCGTGGTCGGAGATCGGGACAAGTCAGGTAACCAGAGACGATCGGGAAGCCAGGGACAGACGAGCAGGAAACAGGAACAGGTCGGAAACAAAACAGGAGCCAGAGTCAAAAATACTTGCTTTGCATGTGCGGAGGTTTGCTGACAGACTGACAAGGAGTGAACAAGAATAACGTGTTTAAATAAGAGAACTAATTAGGAAATGAGTGGCAGCTGGAGCTGAACGAGTGAGCGCAGGTGAGGGCAATTGGCAATTCATGACACAGCGTACGTAGAGTTTACTGATATTGTGATATTCCTGTATTTACTTGAATCCAAGCCATATTGACAACTCTAAAAAAAAATCTGAAATTAGGGGTGAAGTTTAATTTTTTTTTTTTTTTCCCCCATAGCGCTTCTCAAGTCAACAAAAACCTCCCAAAGCGATTTACAATGTGCTTCACACTTTTCCCTTTTACACACTAACTAACCGACAGGGTCGGGCATGCAAGGCAACTACCTGCTATCGGGGGCATTAGGGATTGCCCAAGGACACTTCGACATACAACTCGAAGGAGCCGGGAATCGAACCTGTGACATCTTGATCCCAGGACGAGCGCTTTACATCCTGAGCAAATGCCGCATATCTATTGTGTGTCACCAGAAGCCAATGGTAGGCAGCATGTTGGGAGGGGGTGTAGCTTTTACAGAGACAATGACAGCAATAGGGCTATTATAACCACATAATGTAGAGTTAAAGAGTGTTGAATTTGGGTCTTTTTATTTGTAAAATTATTTTTGCAATACACCATGCCTGGAGATAAAAATCCTTTAACCAGAAATGGAAAATGAATATTTGAGTAGTTTGAAGACAAAATTGATATGGAGCAGTGTTCCCTCTAAGCTGCGTGCATGCGAAATTGCGCACTGCTCGCACATTCTCATCGCACAAGAAAATCTAGCCAGCGCACAAAATTTGGGGCTCAAAATTACTAATTAAGAAGCGACTTAAGTCAAAGTTACAGTGCATGAAGGTACAAATACACAGGTTCCCCTGACGTGTCTTATATGCGTATTTTGAAGTCGAGTCGAAGTAGATCGAAGTTGAGTAAAGTTAGTAGAGTTTGACGAGAACCGGCTCTTTCGGGTCTTAGACGGCTCTTCAGGTTGTTTTTGCTTCCTTAATCCCAACATGACCAAATTTTATGTAAAATTATGCACAAAACGACTTAAAGGAAGGGGGGAATAGAACAAAAAAAGAAAAAAAATACCAAAATGAAAAAGTAGTGAAAAGCTGAAACAAAAGGAAGAGAAAAAAAGAAGGAAAACATTAGAAAAAAGGCAGAAAAAATAAACACAAAGAGATTTTTTTTAAAGGAATTTAAAAAAAAGTAGAAAAAAAACACGGAAAAAAGAAGAAAAAGTTCGTGTTGCATTCAAATAATTTCCAATTATATCAAGTGAATCTTGTTGCCAACATTGTACTTCCACTAAAAAATGTGATTAAGTACAGTTCTGTATCTTACAACCAACTAAATAAGCCCCCAAAAATCTTAATAT
Source organism: Urocampus carinirostris (assembly GCF_059441175.1). NCBI lineage: Eukaryota > Metazoa > Chordata > Actinopteri > Syngnathiformes > Syngnathidae > Urocampus > Urocampus carinirostris. The sequence goes on from NC_142354.1 coordinate 40,293,108, forward strand.
TATGCGACAAAATATATCAGGAAATAAAAAGAAATGGATATCTTGTGAAAGAATCGTAAGAACAAACGACGTTTGTAGGCCGTACAACCTTTACAATAGTACATGAGTCAATTCATTCAAAAGAGAAAAATAATTTTGCATTGCCGGAAACTCAGCAAAATGTAACTTGATGTCAAGTTTTGGACATGTTTGATAATGACTTAGTTGCCACACTTGGGATTGCCGTTGCTCACTGTTGTTTCAATTGTGCTCACTGACTTTGTGTGAACGCTCAGACCCGTGGAAAATTACAGGGAACATTGATATGGAGTGTCTCAACTGTTAGTCAGCAAACTCTCAAAATCGCACAAGCCAAGAAATATCAAGGCATCATTGCTTCCACAGGTTGGTACATGTTATATTGTTTTTTAGGCAGTTTTTGGGGCCTGGCTTTATTCTGAGAATATATGGTAATTTGTAGATATTTTCTTTGAGAGTCTCATGCTTTTTATGGGTATCAGTGATTTGGGGGGTATAATAATTTGGTTTAAAACAAGTACCTAATTACTTTTTTTCAGTAATGTGCCCAACCAGGGTTGGGTAGGGTTACTTTAACTTGATTACTTTCAATTACTTTTGGATTACTCCAATACCAAATATGCTAATAAAAGACAAAATAAACTACACATGAATAAAATTAATACATTTTGTGCAGACTTGGGGATTAATGGAACACATGGAACGGCAAAAATGATGTTGGCAAGCTGTTTGGATTCATCTTCATTTTGTTTCTGTCGCAATTTATGTTAGTTTTGCCGGAGATCAAAGAGATCAAAGCCAGGAGAGAAAGCTTACCACGTGTTGTGAGTCATGATTTTATTCATATTTAGTTTCTTTTGTCTTTTATTAGCATATTTGGTATTGGAGTAATCCAAAAGTAATTGTAAGTAATCAAGTTAAAGTAAGGGTTACTTTCCAGGAGGGTTGGGTAGGGTACCCAACCCTCCTGGAATCATCAGGGAGTGGGAACACCCTGAACTGGTTACCAGCCAGTCGCAGGGCACACAGAGACAACCAACTCACTCCCTCATTCACACACAGGAACAATTTGGACTGGCCAATTAACCTGACATGTATGTTTTTGGAATGTGGGAGGAAACCGGAGTGCCCGAAAGAAACCCACACAAGCACGGGGAGAACATGCAAACTCCACACAAGGAGGCACCGTTAGCTGGACTTGAACCCTAAACCTCTGCACCGTGGGGCAGCGCATGAACCACCATCCGCCGTGCAGTCCTTATGAATTTTGTGGTAAATGAAAAATTCTCGACCTTCGGACATTTAAAAAAAAAAAAAAGTTAAAGTAACCCTACCCAACCCCGTGCCCAACACTGGTGGCAAGCCTTATCTCAAACCAAAAATGGCTAGAAATGGATCTTGCAGCAGGGGAAGCAACTACATTTTTAATGCAGCCAGGAGCTTGTTACCAGAAAGCTAAGATGTGCTGGGCTCTGCCAAATAGAAACGACATCCGACACTGCACCAGTGTGCTTGTGAGTCCGTGTGTACATATTTTTGTGTTCTTGGGGTTACAAAACATCGTTTTTATTGGAAGCTGCAGTCTGGTGATTGCAGCACATTGAGGAATGTGCAGCGTATCCTCCCTCTCTTCCTTTTTAAAATCGTTACATGAAAGGCAGCGGCTGCACATATTTCTGTAAACTTTCTTTGACTGGATTTTGTCCTTTGTCGCCTGACAGCAACATTGCTGCCTTTGACTTGGTTGTCGAGATTGACTGGCAGGGTTGGGTAGGGTTACTTTAACTGGATTACTTTCAATTACTTTTGGATTACTCCAATACCATCTCATCTCATTAGCTACACCGCTTATCCTCAGTAGGGTCGCGGGGGTGCTGGAGCCCATCCCAGCAATCATCGGGCAGTGGGCAGGGGACACCCTGAACTGGTTGCCAGCCAATCGCAGGGCACACGGGGACAGACAACTCACTCGCTCATTCACACCTAGGGACAATTTGGACCGGCCAATTCACCTGAAATGCATGTTTTTGGAATGTGGGAGGAAACCGGAGTGCCCGGAGGAAACCCACGCAAGCACAGGGAGAACATACAAACTCCGCACTGGAAGTCTGGAGCTGGATTTGAACCCACACAGGAGGTTCCCAAGACATGAACTGTGCCGTGCTGCCTTACTCCAATACCAAATATGCTAATAAAAGACAAAAGAAACTAAATATGAATAAAATGATGACTCACAACAGGTGGTAAGCTTTCTCTCCTCGCTTTGATCTCTTTGATCTCCGGCAAAACTAACATAAAATGCGACAGAAACAAAATAAATCCAAACAGCTTGCCAACATCATTTGTGCCGTTCCATGTATTTCGTTACTCCCCAAGCCTGCACAAAAATTTAGTAATTTTATCGCGGAAGTGGATTAAAATCCGAAAAAAGAAAAGTTGTCAAAAACAAACGGATCAGGCCAAAAATAAAACAGGATCGAACACCGGCAGATTCACAGAACTAGGCATTTAACAAAGAGTTTAACAGAAGTCTTGCAGAAGTCTCACAGAAGTATCACAGAAGTTTCACAGAAGTATCACAGGCGTTTTACAAACGCTCAGACAAACTAACGGCTCAAAGGAGCGCGTTTAAGTACTGCCCAGGAGCAATCAATCAATGCGTCTCAGCCGGTGTCCATGGGCGGGGCCAATTGGGTGGCATCCGTGACAACTGCTAAAGAATGTAACAAATACATTTAAGATATGATCAATTAACTATGGCTCTGTCAGTAATCTTACAGGCAGCTTTTCCTAATATGAAACTTTCCATTACATGAACATGAAATCAAAGAAAGCTGTATTATTCAAGCACCATCAGTGACATAGAGTCAGTGTAAAAAAATAGGAGTTGGACGTAATTTGGAGCTTTATCACTCTTGACCGCCATCTCCTGGTTTACGTCATCATTGCAGCCTCAGTCAGCTCATTCATGATGTGCATCCAAGTACATGCATTTCTTAAATGCTCTCAAATAAACTCATCTTTTTTTTTAAAATGAAGAACAGTGGAACCTCAGTTTTCGACCATAAACCGTTCTAGAACCCTGTTCGAAAACCGATTTGTTCGATCACCGAAATCATTTTTCCCATTAAAAATAATGTAAATCGTTTTAATCCGTTCCAACACCCTGAATGTTTACCTTGAATGTTTAACGCAATGATAAAGCTAACCCAGGCTAATCGTACGTCCGCGTTATCGTAATCTTCCGTTCGAAAGATTACGCTAACATGAACGTGTAAAAATAAAAAAAATCAGGTCGTTTACAAGTCATTTAGCACCCGGGTCTCCACAACAAGTGGTGAGCGGTTCATTGGAAAGGGGGCTCCGTTACAACACCCTGAAAGTTGGGCTCCGTTCCAACACCCACATAAAGCTAATCCAGGCTAATCGTACGTTTGCGTTATCATAATCTTCCGTAAGAAAGATTACGCTAACATGAATGTGTACAAAAAAAAGGATAAAGAAAAGAATTATGGATAGGATTTCTTACCTTTGTGGTGGTCAGCAGAAGGCGCAGGTGGACCATTGTTGCTTGCTTATAGCACTCACTCCCTTAGCCACATCATTAGATTTCACAGCCTCCTAATTCTTTAGTATCGTACTGATCGTAGATTTAGCCATGCTGTATGCCCGAGCAATATCATACACTCGCACACCTCCTTCATAATTTGAAATTATTCCTTTGCTAAAATGCAATAGTTGTACGCACTACTTTTCCTTTTTAACCTGTAGCAACTTTGCTGCTTGCACTGACTTTCTTCGTAGGCATAATAAGGGGCTAAAACACCAGTACGCCGCTCAGCATCGCACCCTAGCATACGCACTCACGCATTACCGGCGTTCCAACTCCGATTTTTTTACCGAACACTGAAGCAATAATTTCTTTAAATTTTTGGTCGGACTCCGATTTGTTCGAACTGAGAGGCGTTTGAAAACCGAGGTTCCACTGTACATGCATTTCTTAGATGGGTCAAAATTTTCCTTTTTCATCTTTTTGGAGGTTTAGATTGCCGTTTGGACTGTCCTGGAAGCAGGCCTCTTCTTACTTTCACCATTTTCATGCTTACATGCTTGAAACGACGCACACCACCGTTTAAATGACCTCTGTGGCCTGAAGTAAAATCATCTCAAGACGCAATTTACTCTCTGGATCCCCTCGATGCACCGATTTTGGTAAACAACTCCTACTTATCAAATTAGCTTGTCAAAGCCAATTGTTCAACTCATGACGGGAACAATCTTCCCATGGTTTCCCCCCCACTGGGAATTCCTGTCACACGGGTTGTCCCTCGCTGTCAATATCTCTTTCATTTGCACTTCTAAAATAACCACTTGTGTCAAATCATTGTTCTCTCAGCCAATCACATGTAGCCGCTGTCACTTGAAAATCATTGTTTTCAATTTATTTTTATCACTCGCTACACATTTCACCGGCTTGTATTAATTCCAGAAGTTTAGATAGGGATGTTCATTCACAATATGAGCTGTTTCTACTATGACTTTTCACACTTTAGATCAGAAGCCATTGTAAGCGTTGTCTTTGTTGACTCAAATAGCATATGTGATTATTTTAGTTAGAGTGGCCTGAAAACGTATTCTGATTTTTGCATATTTATCATCAGGGGTATAGAATACAACAGAATAGAATAGAATATACCTTTATTGTCATTGTTACAACATGGGATATATTGTGACAACGAAATTGGACGTGGCACTCCAGGTCCACATTTTACAAGGAGGATAAGGAAATCAAAGAGTTAATGGAACAAAGAAGATGTTTGTACTGTCCTTGTTGTATAGGCTTTGTTTCCCTCCGGAGGGGGGTGTATGAGGGGGTAAGGGACAGACAGAGATGGCCGGATCCAACTAGATGTTTGATCTTACTGTACACACGGTCCAGTGTTTTTTTTCCCTAATTGCTCAGTCCACGTATTGAATGGATGAGTATGGAGAGTAGCCAGAAATTTTACTCAAATAAAAGTAGTGTTACCCAAGAATAATATTAGTAGAAGTAAATAGTAGTCATCCATATAATTACTCGAGTACAATTAAAACGGTACTAGGTTCGAAGATTACTGAGTACTGAGTACCTGTAGCAAAGTGGTATTGATTTAAAAGCAAAACAAAAACACTACCCCTGAGCATGATGCTCTCACCACAGAACCATGTAAAAACGACTGTGCTTAAGCATTTACGAGATGACAGTGCTGTGTTACTCTGACGCCAAAGATAACGCTTTGCGTTGAGCCCAAAAAGTTCAATTTAGGTTTTATCGGACCAGAACACCTTGTTCTGCAAGTGATTTTTGTCTCCCATGTGGCTTCTTGTAAACGCCAAACGGGCCGTTTTCTTGTATTTTTTTTAAACTCATATCTGTCCTATGCACAGATTTACCTACCTCTGCTGTGTATGCCTGTAGGTCATCCAATGTGAAAATGAGACTCTTGGTTGTTTCGTTGATTAGTTTTCTCCTTGTTTGGGATGAAAATTTAGATGGACGGCTAGGTCCTTGGTAAGTTTGGAGTGGTTTTATATGCAATTCATTTTTATATTATTGCTCGCAGAGTGCTCCTGGAGCTGTGTAAATGTTGTAAAATCTCCTTGTATCCTATCCCATACCTGCTTTAAACTTTTCCACATTATTATTCTGGAACATGTCTGGTGTGTTTTTTGGTCTTCACAAGGCTCTCTGTTCTCCAGTGACTCTTTTCACAGACCTTTGAGTCCTTCTCTGGGCAGGTGCATTCAGTCTGTTGCACTCTTTTTGTCATCGTTTGGCATTTAGGTCGACGTTGGATCATTCAGATGTCACCAGAGAAGCTCTTGAGTGAGTTAACTGAGCTTAGAGAACCGGGTGCTATTATTTTTGAAAAACGCCCACTCTCGTAATAAATGTAATGTTGATAATAAAGAATATTTAATAATAATAATGTTAATAATAATAATAATAATAATAATTTGGTTCCACTCAAATATTATGTCTCACATGTTGTTGATTCGGGCAACACGGCGGCGCAGTGGTTAGCGCGTGTGCGGCACAATTCTAAGGTCTTGGGAACCTCCTGTCTGCGTTCAGATCCAGCTACCGGACTTACTGTGCGGAGTTTGCATGTTCTCCCCGTGCTTGTGTGGGTTTCTTTCGGGCACTCCGGTTTCCTCCCACATTCCAAAAACATACATGTCAGGTTAATTGGCCAGTCCAAATTGTTCCTGTGTGTGAATGAGGGAGTGAGTTGTCTGTCTCTGTGTGCCCTGCGACTGGCTGGTAACCAGTTCAGGGTGTTCCCACTGCCTGATGATTCCAGCAGGGTTGGGTAGGGTTACTTTAACTTGATTACTTTTAATTACTTTTGGATTACTCCAATACCAAATATGCTAATAAAAGACAAAAGAAATTAAATATGAATACAATTATGACTCACAACACGTGGTAAGCTTTCTCTCCTGGCTTTGATCTCTGTGATCCCCGGCAAAACTAACAAAAAATGCTTCAGAAACAAAATGAAAATAAATCCAAACAGCTTGCCAACATCTTTTTTGCCGTTCCATGTATTCCGTTACTCCCCAAGCTTGCACAAAATTTAGTCATTTTATTCTTATTTAGTTTCTTTTGTCTTTTATTTGCATATTTGGTATTGGAGTAATCCAAAAGTAATTGAATGTAATCCAGTTAAAGTAACCCTACCCAACCCTGGATTACCTCACATATAGATAGATGCCTGTTGTGTTTACATGGAAAATGTATTGCGTACCTTGAGAACAAAACTTTGCCCATTTGGATGTTCGGAAATTAAAATTGTTTACCGTAAGGATTTTGGTGATGGATGGATCCAACGATGCTCTTGCAGTCTGCAACATTTGTTCTTATTCCCGTGCTGAGGATTAAGTTTTGCATGCGGTGGTAAACACATTCCGTTGAAGCTCCTGCCTTCCTCTGCGCTTCCATTATGAAGTGCTTATTGAACGCAGAGTGATTCCATTCAAACTTTATCCGGTGAGACTTTTCCACGCTCACATCTAATCAGATTTATGCCGTGCGGGCGCCTTCAAAGGAGGTTATTTTTCACAGAGCTTGCTCAGCTCACCATCATTAATAGCAATGTGAGCCGGGAGCCTTTAAACTTGAGATCGGCCCCCCAAAAAAAATAAACAACCACTTGTGGTTGACATGCAGGCACATTATAATAATATTTTCTCTAATGTGGCGGAGATTGTGTCAGCAACAACTTATTTGTCAGTTCCTGGCTGTACGAGATAGCGGTAGCTAAAATCGAGGACTTGATAATTGAATGAATGAATGGTCTGTCATGTCCTGCACGGTTGTCATAGCGCCCAGCTGGACCCGCCCCTTGACACTGGCTGACCTGCATTTCCTGATTACTCCTATGGGTACTTAAATGCGCTTTTTGGAACTGCCCTTGGCCATATCGTTGTTTACCCTTGTTGAAAACTTTTTGATACCTGTTTATTCTTGTTTTGCTTGTTGGACTTTGTTGCACTCCGGTTTAACATTCTGAGAGATTCCTGCAAGTTATGTTTGATTCTGAGAAATGCCTGGATTGCAATTTTGCCTGCATTTGAGCCTGCTTTGTTTTGTTTTTGGTCCGTTTGTGTGTTGGACAACTTTTCTTTCTCAATTAAAGTGACAGATCGTCTACGCAAATGAGTTCCTACTTCCTGCTTCCCGACCCGTTTCAAGACAGTCCTGTTCCGTTTCATGACATGGTCTTTATTGTCATTAGACAATAATACCATATGTTCACGCCCGTTCATGTTCAGCTTCCTCCAACTTACGGACCTTTGATTAATTATTATTCAATTCTCTCGTGGCAGCTACTCAGTTTCATGTTCTTTCGCACTGCCTAGAAATCAACACACCATGGCGAAAAAACACAGAAAGCATTCAGTGGAGGGAAAGTGAGGTTTTGGATTCAATTCATGTTTGGGGGACAACTCTTTTTAACTTAAGGTAGCACAATAGCTAGATAAGCTACGGTTGTTAGCATCTATAAGCACTTCTGCTAATGATGTATTATGTGTGATGTCACGCGTTCTCTTCACGCAAACGGGATAAAATGGCAATCAGACAAAAAACGCTTAAAAGTCACAGGAGATTGCTAGAGGTCACATTTAGTTGGAAATGTGAACACAAATATGGTATTTCACCACCTCTTTGACCTGCTGCCTTCCGGCAAGCGCTACAGGTCACACCGCACAAAAACAAACAGATTCAGAGACAGTTTCTTCCCCAAAGCCATTACCACCCTAAACACACACCGCACAAAAAACTGAAAACTCTTGCAAACACACTACCTCATACGAACGTAAAATGGTACCCATGTCTATGTTTACTGCTCACCTTGCACCATGTTGACATTTTATTTGCACTATCTTGACAATTTTTTCACCAAATACAAATTGCACAATCCCTTATGATACCAACTGTATGTAACATCCTACATGCCGTCATTTCTTTGTGTAAATATTGTGTAAATTATAACTATAATCTTATCCTCCTTGTTTTATAACCTTATCTTCTCTGTTCCTTATCTTCTTGGTTTCTTTACCTCACTGTGAATGTGTGAAACTGGAGTGTCATGCCCAATTTCATTGTAACAATATGTTAACCCATTTTGTAACAATGACAATAAAGGTATATGCTATTCTTTTCTATTCTAAATCTTGAATCGGCAAAGGCTCGGACCTGTGACCTCCCAGTCTTGGTAGAGGTTGCTCAACCTCATGGCCACCAAGCTGGTCTCCACTCGCCGCTCTGCATAGGAGACAAAGCGCACTGCCCGATAGGGCACGCCCTACAATTTGAAGGCTGTGAAAATATGGTACATAATAATTTGAGGGTTTCTCCTTTTAGTACAAGATGTGATGTAAACAGAGGCTGGCTGGATACACATTAGCATTGGGGATGCTCTCGTGAGCCAGGTCTGTTGATTATTAAATTACAACAGTCTCAAATGTACAATTTCCACGAAGTGTAGCTCCAGTCCTTTCGATTCATGAGTACTGGATCTGGCGTTGGTGAGATAAAGGGTCAGCAAGGGTGGCTTGTGAAAGTTGTAGTGTAACCTCACCAGTAACCAGTGGCCCCGCTTTTGTGTCCGCTTCTGACGCCGCCTCTCTCTTCCAGGACGTGATACCAATCCACAGAGTACCTTCTGCTTTCAGCAATTTGTCTTTGATGTTGTATTTATGTCAGTAGCTACTCCACAAGCTCCTCTCAGCCGTAGTAGTGTAATGTAGATGTATATATGGATAGAATGCAAAGACATATAGATAGTAGGCACACAAAAAAGCCCTGTTTGATTGATGGATTTGATTTATTCATTGAATGAAGTTTTGCTGTGATGTACTGAATACTGTACTTCAGGAAGAAATCGACTTTGTAAACACATATTTGTCTTTAAGTAGCAGTTACATGACAGTCAATCAGCACATTTATAGTCAGGATAAAACAGGCTTCGTGTCACTTAGGAAAAAACATGTAGGTTTCTGGTAGTCAACACAAATTTTAAAAAACAAAACTCAATTCAACAATTACACAGATGACAAACTTCTGTAAAATACACATATTAGAATAGAATAGAATATGATATACCTTTATTGTCATTGTTACAAAATGGGTTGAACATATTGTGACAACAAAATTGGATGTGGCACTCCAGTTTCACATTTTACAGTGAGGATAAAAGAAAACAAAGAAGATAAAGGAACAAAGAAGATGCTTGTATTGTCCTTGTTGCATGCTTTGTTTTTCTACGGAGGTGGGCGCATGAGGGGGTGAGGGACAGACAGAGATGGCCGGATCCAACTAGGTGGGGGGAGGGGGGAAGCTCTGTACGCATGTTTGATGTTACTGTACACACGGTCCAGTGTTTTTTCCCCTGGTTGATCAGTCCACGTATTGAATGAATTTGGGAAGTACAGTCCTTAAGCATGCCTGATTGAAGTCGCCGGCGATGATAAAAGCTCCGTCGGGGTGTGCGAGCTGCTGTTTATTGATAGCAGCAAGCAGGAGATTTAGCGCTATGCTAACGTTAGGATCCGGTGGAACGTAAACAGTAATCACAATGACCACAGTTAGCTCTCTCGGTTGATAGATATCTTACGTTTGTAGCAAATATTGGGTTCGACTAACTATTTGAATGATTAAATTATTCATCCATGTATTCATTCATTTTCAAGTGTTTGTCCTCACAACCTCCCATGTTGGTGTTTTGGACATGGGAGAAAACTGGAGAGAATGGAAAAACCCATCCAGGCACGAGAAGAAGACGCAAACTCCACACAGGGGGGCCTGTAGCTGGAATTGAACCTGGGCCCTCTAAACTGTGAGGTAGGTATTCTAATCAGTCATTCACTGAATACATTAATGATTATTTAATCTGAAAATAAGAGTTTATTTTTTTTCCTTAAGCCGTTCCTGACTTTTGGTGCGCCACATCAGTTTTTAGATGGATTGAGTTTGGTTGGATTTTGTTGCTTTTGTAGAGTGGCTCCTTTAAAAGTAAGTTGCAAAGAGAGCTGTTGTATCGTTCCTAATTGGAAAGACTGCTGCACTGACTGTTTTTTGGAGATAGTTTTATCAGGAGAAAGGATGAAAAAACGCTAATCAGTCAATCATCTAAAGAAAGCTATGCAAGTCTTTGCACCGTTTTAAAGGATAATGTGTTTTATTCTTTTAGTGAACGTTGAATCAGCTACACAGAAAGCTAGGTAAAAGTAGGACTAAACGAATAAATTCAACAGAGAACAACAACATAGTTGCCTCAACCAACTTTAACCTGAATTATTTATTTACCTGACCAGGCAATGTGAGAATGGGTTACATTTACCGAACCGCACAAAAACCCACTTTGCACCAATTAATACCATTTAGTTTCCAAATTTGCAGATCAAAACTGGTTAGGTTTGTGTTGAAACATGGTTTGTCGGAATCCCAAGCTCTGCCAGTTTGCTGTGGAGCAAGTCAAGTCAAGTCACATTTATTTATATAGCCCTTAATCACAAAAAATGTCTCAAAGGACTGCACAGGATTACAATTACACCATTACCTGATCTTAAACCAACATGCGGGCAAGGAAAAACTCAAAACCTCAGCGTGAGGAAAAAAGAAACCTTGAGAAGGGGCCTCACAAGTGGTAATCCCCTCTCCAGGATGACCAGGGTGGAATAGATTTAGTATTGAGTTACAGTACACAAACATAGTAAACATCAATAAAAGAGAACACTAGGTAACATGTTGAACTTTGTCCAGGAATTGCATGACAGCAACGACGCCTTCAGCCCATAAACTAGTCCCAAAAGTTCATGACTGCAATGACGCAGCTTCCCATCTCTGCCAGCTGGTCTATGCAGGCGTTGATATGCTTCAGGTCAGAGCAAGATTTTGTTTCTCAACAGTCCTGGCTAGAACCTGGAAGTTACCTAGCTTGGCCTTCAAGCCTTGCAGTTTCATGCGAGCGTTTTGATGCTTGGGCCTGTTGCATCAGCTTAGGCATTTTGGTGTCTTTCTTTAAATCAATGTTGAAATGGTGGCTTCCTGTGGCACCAATCCCTCCGGGGTTGCGACCATGGTACGTCTGCTTCATTCAAAGATGATACTGTATGTCTTCATCAATTTACAGACCGACTGGACAGTGGTGTACACCTTACACATAGTAGAGTGGAACCTCGGTTTTCGAACGCCTCTCAGTTGGAACAAATCGGTGTCCGACCAAAAATTTCGAGAAATTTTTGCTTCGCTGTTGGAGTTTGAACGCCGGTAATGCGTGAGTACATTTGCTAGGGTGCGATGCTGAGCGGCGTACGGGTGTTTTAGCCCCTTATTATGCCTCCGAAGAAAGTCAGTGCAAGCAGCAAAGTTAATACAGGTGAAAAAAGAAAAGTAGTGCGTACAACTATTGCTTTTAAGAAAGAAATAATAGCCAAATATGAAGGAGGTGAGCGAGCGCCTTCTGCTGACCACCACAAAGGTAAGAAATCCTATTCAAAAGATTACGATAACGCGAACGTACGATTATCCTGGGTTAGCTTTAAATTTACGTTAAACATTCAGGGTGTTGGAACGGAGCCCAACAATGAGGGTGTTGGAACGAACCGCTCACCGCTTGTTGTGGAGACCCGGGTGCTAAATGACTTGTAAACGACCTGATTTTTTTTATTTTTACACGTTCATTTTAGGGGAATCTTTCGTACGGAAGATTACGATAACGCGAACGTACGATTAGCCTGGGTTAGCTTTATGTTTACGTTAAACATTCAAGGTAAACATTCAGGGTGTTGGAACGGATTAAAACGATTTACCTTATTTTTAATGGGAAAATTGATTTCGGTGATAGAACAAATCGGTTTTCGAACAGGGTTCTGGAACGGATTATGGTCGAGAACCGAGGTTCCACTGTATAAGAAAAAGTAATGGATCTTCTTTGCAGACAAACCAGAGCAGAATGTGAAGCAGGCAAAACTTTAACAACCACCTATTAAAAGAATATACAGTACTTAAAACGAATGTAATTGCACTGAGAAATGCCTCCTGTACTGTTAATTCTGACAATGCTTCCACAAGGCAAGCTCTTTCATCTGTTGTTATTGTTGTCAGTAATAGACTTTGAGACAGCGATGATTTCCTCTAAACTGATGCATTATTCACGACCTCATAGTGTAACAGCGTTATTATGGATTTTAAAACCCCTGAAGGCATCACACTCATCACGAGACGCCAGAAAGGCGCCTTTATTTGCAAGGGATCACTTTTTTTCCTCCACAGGTAAATATTCTGTCTATACGATGAAAACAGTTTACAGCATTGCTGTCATGTCAATATTTATGTAAAGCGTTAACAACCCTAATATCGTAGCTATTCATACAGCGTGCTGTTTTTTTTTCCTTCAGTTCAAAACATTCATGAATGAATGTCGAACGATCATTGTCATTTTTCATCTTAAATGTCTACCTCAGGGATTATTTTACCTGGGAAAAGTGATGGGTCCCGGAGACTCGCATGCTGAAAAATCAATGGGTCCCAACAGAGATCTATGGGTCCCCAAAATTTAGTGTTATCGGGTTGAAATTGTAAATCGGCGACAAATATATAAATTAATATATAAATCTATATATTCATTCAGTTTTAATCATCACAGTTAATTGGTAATACAAATATTCTTCGTGGTTTGCTATCCTGCCACAGTTGTAATGCCTTTTCAATGTCCAATTGCAGCAACGGAATTTCCATAGCTAATTTGTGGTTTTCATTGTCGTTGGGCCGATCCAATGTGCTTTTTGGAAAGTTCGTATTGCGAAATGATTTATGCAATCCAGTTTTTTTGTTACGCTGGGTGCACGCATCACAGAACATGTAGCCTCCATTATCATCCTCCTCATAGTGTTACCAGGAAAATATAATTGAGTCCATTTTGGCAGAAAAGTCCTCTTCTTGCTAGGAGTATTCTTTTGTTTATTATCTTTCGTCGAATCGTTCCCTTCAAAACACATGTTTTCCTTGCCTTCGCGGTCTTCTGAAGAATTTCTCTGCCGTTTTTTCGTGCCGGAATTATTGCCGTTGCTATCACTTTCTGCATGATGTTTCGACTTATTACTGACACTGAAGAAATTACCATTTTCTTGTTGATTTGCACTTACTACCAACTGTTTTATCGGAGGCATACTTCTCTTTCACTCGACAACCACCAAAACAATGACGTCATCTCGAAGCAACGAGATCTCGTTTGCCGAGATCGTCGCGAGACCAAAACAACAATGGCGGATCTGCCTGACGAAAAGTTTGGAGTGCGGTAAATCTTTGAAAAAAAAAAGTAATCGGGTAATAATGACAATTTGGTGTCAAAAAAGGTGCGTGCCGGGGACGCAGGTTGATTTGACACAATGCGTCCCCAGCAAAAATGATGCGTCTAGGACGCAGGGACGCGGGCAAACGAAAACACTGGGTCTACATTGGGTGCCCGTGGGAACCAGGGCTCTCCCCTACATGCAACTGAGGTACCCGCGGATCTGTTCTGAAAATAGCTCACCAGTTCTAGGTCGTTGTGATTTTTAAAGTAGTTGACTGAGTCTATTTAACCCTACTTCCAATAATTAAACGGCTAACAACAGAGTAGGGCAGCACGGCGGCGCAGTGGTTAGCGCTTGTGCGGCACAGTTCATGTCATGGGAACCTGTCGTGGGTTCCAATCCAGCTCCAGACTTCCTGTGCGGAGTTTGCATGTTCTCCCCGTGCTTGCGTGGGTTTCCTCCGGGCACTCCGGTTTCCTCCCACATTCCAAAAACATGCATTTCAGGTGAATTGGGCGGTCCAAATTGTCCCTAGGTGCGAATGAGCGAATGAGTTGTCTGTCCCTGTGTGCCCTGCGATTGGCTGGCAACCAGTTCAGGGTGTCCCCTGCCCACTGCCCGGAGATGGCTGGGATGGGCTCCAGCCCCCCCGCGACCCTAATGAGGATAAGCGGTACGGCTGATGAGATGAGATGAGACAACAGAGTAACGACTTAGTAATAACATGAGAAGTTCTTATTTTAAAAAAAGCAGGTAAAATTGGGTGCCCTTTGCACTGATTTCTAACAAAAAGTAGCTCTCAGCTTGAAAAAGGTTTGCGACCCCTAGTCTACCTTTTACATTAACATCCACAGTTTTATCTGCAATTTGGGTCCTGATCTCATCTCATCTCATTAGCCGTACCGCTTATCCTCATTAGGGTCGCGGGGGGGGCTGGAGCCCATACCAGTCATCTCCGGGCAGTGGGCAGGGGACACCGTGAACTGGTTGCCAGCCAATCGCAGGGCACACAGGGACAGACAACTCACTCGCTCATCCACACCTAGGGACAATTTGGACCGGCCAATTCACCTGGGAACCAGGGGAGGAACGTGGGAGGAAACCGGAGTGCCCGGAGGAAACCCACGCAAGCAGGGGGAGAACATACAAACTCCGCACAGGAAGTCTGGAGCTGGATTTGAACCCACGCAGGAGGTTCCCATGACATGAACTGTGCCGCACAAGCGCCGTGCTGCCCCCAATTTGGGTCCTGAAACCTTCAAAAAAACTCCGTCAGTTACATAAGCAGCGCACTGGAGACTGCAATAAGCGACACAACATACAGACACCATGTGGTTAGCACCTCCGCTGGTTTTCAAAATCGTTAGGAGTGTGTTGGAGACTGCTCAAAGCATATCAAATAGTTTTTTTTACAGTTGAGATACAGTACAAGTTTAGAAAATCAGCCAGGACGATTATTTTTACATCCATTTTAACAAGAAACTTTAACATGTGATGGTATAGTGGTCTTAACTTTTACAATGAA
Organism: Urocampus carinirostris; assembly: GCF_059441175.1. Taxonomy (NCBI): domain Eukaryota; kingdom Metazoa; phylum Chordata; class Actinopteri; order Syngnathiformes; family Syngnathidae; genus Urocampus; species Urocampus carinirostris. Next base: position 40,308,496 of record NC_142354.1, read on the forward strand.
ATCATCTCGACATATTTTTCAATCTGAATTTGAACCAACATCATCCTTTTTATATATTTGTGAAAACAGAAATAATTACAATAACGAATATAAAAACGGGAACAATTTACCTGCAATGAGCGACACAACATACAGACACCATGTGGTTAGCACCTCCGCTGGTTTTCAACATCTATGAAGGAAATTAGCCTTTCAGTACAATACAAAGTACGGCAACTAACATAAATGGTGACAGAAACAAAACGAAAATAAATCGATTATAGTACTGAGTATGTTCAAGATTTTTCAGTTGTCGTTTTAATGTTGTCAATTAACTGTCACGAAGCGGAGCCGGAAACAGGAAAAAAGGACCCATTCGCGTAGACGTACTCACAATTCATTGGGGGAAGGATGAGGAGGGTGCGCACACTCGGTCCGGGGATCGATGGTCGCGGAGTGGATTAGAAATTCAAACAAAAGACAAGTTGTCAAAAACAAACAAAGGGGTCATACCAAAAATAAAAACAGGATCAAACATGACATTAACTTTTTGCGGAGCACCAAAAGATCGTGGCTTACCGTTAGCAGCGCGTTGGAGACTGCTAACAATATCCGCCTTCCGGTCATAAAATCAGAGGCTAAACTAAACCTTACCCCATACCAGCAGGTGGCACTGTTCGACTCATATTGTCAGTGCAGGACACTTATGCACAAACTATACAAACATATTTCAGCAGGAATTTCAACAAAACAAAAGTTATTATTACACCCGTTACATATGTATTTATTTTTATCGTGCCAAGACTTCTGTTCCATTTTTTCCTATTACTCATTAGTTCCCTGCTGCTACTGTAATTGAATTAGCTGTTTGAGATGGATTTCTAAAATATGAAAGAAGGCTGTTACATTTTTACTGCTTGGAGCAGAAAGGAGAGGTAACACTAGCAGAGCAACTCTCTTCTTGCTTGTCTAAAATAAAAAACATCATTATTGTTGATGCCGGACTTTATCTTCTCCTTAGCAGTAAGACAATATCAAAAAAGCAGCCGAATCCAACTGTATTCAAAATGAAATGAAATAAAATGATTTGCATTTTATATAGCGCTTTTCAAGTCAATGACTTCTCAAAGCGCTTTACAATGTGCTCCACATTTCCTAATAGCGGCCTTGCAGCCATGTAAGGCGCTAACCTGCTTATTGGGGGTATTAGGGGTTCAGTGTCTTACCCAAGGATACTTCGACATGTAACACGGACGAGCCGGGATTCGAACTGGGATCCCTTGATCCTAAGACAAGCGCTCTACCTCCTGAGCTACTGCCGCCCCTAAAACCGTCCACCTATCTTGGAGAGAAGCTGGAGTCCGGGATATTGACATTAAAACGCAACTCAAAGCTAGCATCACATCAACTGAATTTTCACATCACTTCCTATGGGAAGCTGGGGACTTGCCAGCTCCAAATGAATAATGAAACTTGTCCCGCTTTGCTCATTTTTTATTTAATGTGGAACTCTCCTTTGTTGTTCCCGGAGAAGCGCCCACAGGAGTCAAAAGAAAACAGCCGAGCTGGCTTTTCACACATGCGTGAAATTGAGTGTGAAGGTTAAACGGCGATGAATAGGTCTTTTGTTGTGGAGTTATGAATCATGCCTGGCTTTCGTTCTGACGTGTGCCCAACGTGTATAAGTGAGCGATTTATGATAAAGACTCTCTTGGATTCTCATTGAGTCGTTCAAATGCAAGACGCGCACATGCTGAAATAAATTGCTTTTAATTTTTCCAACCCAAATTAAAGTGTACTGCAGATGGATAATGCAAAAAACGGCAAGCAGTCTCTGTATTTGCTGTTGTAAATTGTGGCTTTATCCAAAATTCAATATCTATCTATCTATCTATCTATCTATCTATCTATCTATCTATCTATCTATCTATCTATCTATCTATCTATCTATCTATCTATCTATCTATCTATCTATCTATCTATCTATCTATCTATCTATCTATCTATCTATCTATCTATCTATCTATCTATCTATCTATCTATCTATCTATCTATCTATCTATCTATCTATCTATCTATCTGTCTGTCTGTCTGTCTGTCTGTCTGTCTGTCTGTCTGTCTGTCTGTCTGTCTGTCTGTCTGTCTGTCTGTCTATCTATCTACCTTGGTCACATCCCTCAAGAGGGGTGACCAACAGCAAGACAAACACATACAATAAAAGGGAAAAAAATAGCAAAAAAACACACGCAAACATTTTTGGACCATGGCCAACCCAATTGCCCAAACACCCAAACAAGTTAGGCACCTCGGCACCCAAGTTGGTCATGCTTTCGTCCCTCCGGATGAAATGGGACACCAGAAAGCGGCCATGTCACTCGGGTCAGGGTGACACAACACACTCTTCTGTTCAACAGCAGGGCCCGACAGCTTTCACTGGTTTACCCCTGCCGCAAAATTTATATTATTTTTAATTAAAACAACTTAAAAAACACGTGTGAAATCAGCTGAGTAGGCTTGCCATATGCGGGATTGCCCGTTTAAAAGTATAATGGCCAGGTGGACAAAGCCTTTGCAGAACCTGGTGGCCCTGCACTGCACACCACAGTACCTCTTCCCAGAGGCTAGCAGAGTGAAGAGTCCATGTTAGGGGTGAGAGAGCTCCCTAATGATGTTTGTGGCTCAGAAAAGGCGGCATTTCTGGCCAATGTCCTGAATTAAGGGGAGTTAAGTCCCGATGATTTTCTCCGCTGTCCTCACCACCATCCTCATACTGCTCCAGTCGGAGGCACTGCCTTCACACCACACAGAGATACAGTCAGAATACTCTCTATGCTCTTTCTGTAGAATGTGGTAAGGGCGGGTTGGGGCAGGTGGGCTTGCCTCATCCTCTGCAAGTACAGGAACTCCTGCATCCTCTTCACAGATGCAGTGTTCACAGACCAGGTGAGTTTGTCGGTGATGTTTAAAGATTTAAACAGTTTCACTGAGGTTTCAGATTGAATTTCAGAGGGAAGAGCATTCCACAGCAACGGGGTCCAAAAAGAGAACACTTTTGAGCCTGCAGATATCTTCTTGGCTCTTGGGATCATAATATAAAAAAGCAAATATTTGTTTTCTTTAGCACACTTGAAAAAATATAAACTACGATTGTAGTTATTTGTGTTTTAAGGGTCTTGGCTGCTTGTCTTTATGAAGTTATTAAGCAAGCCAGATCAAATTATAAAATATTGGTTTGGCACCATCTTGGGTTTACTGTGATCTTTTTAGTGGTTTATTTAAATTCAATCACTTACAACTTGGAAACAACATAAACAAGATAGTAATAACATAAGTTGTTATTTCAGAAATGTATATAAAAATGCTAGCTCTTTGCGCCAATCAATAAAAAAGGTAGCTTTAGGCTTCAAAAAGGCCATTCAACCATCGTCAGAATTGTAATGCATGTGTTCGAGAAATTTACCGTTTGGGGGTTCACCTCAGCACAGGAAGAAAGTCCTAACAACCTGTTCCTCTACTACTGAAGGCAATGAAATAAAAGGGAAATTAGTAGTGCTGTCAAAGTTAAACCATTAAAACGTCAGCCCAGGAGTTAAAGCTTTAACTTAGAGAGCAAATAGAACAAGGTACTTCTGTGTTAAATTTTATAAGCAACTTAAACTTTGATGTTGAAAAGGTAACAATTATTTTGGATATTTAGAGTTAGAACTTTAACTTTGACAGCGCTAAAAATTGGGGACCAACAATGCATTTGTGTCTCTGTGTCTTTTGTGTCATAGGGGTAGGCGATACTGGCATTTTTAGTATCAATCTTATCCAAGTGATCAGATACTTAGCGCTCAGAAATGTCATTTAAGATCATTAAATAATTGAACTCTCCCCCTTGAGTTAGTTTGTATTTACGTTAAACACAGCACAGCGTTTTTTTTTGCACTAAAAATGTTTCACCTTTTGTTGGAATAATGTACATAAGTTATTAAATTTTACTATAATTTATGTGTGTTATATGTTTGCTTGAAATATTGTGCTTAAGAAATAGGATGTTTCCACAAGCAAAAGTTTTCCACTGCACTCTTGAGAGAACTAATGGTGTGAATAAGTTACAGATTTGACCCGAAGGCCAAGGATCTTTTTTTGAGTATTGCTAAAGAGAGTTAATCAGTCACATTTCAAATGACAAGTGTTTGTACACAAACTGGTTTCAACTGTAAATTCAACCTTCAACCATCCCCTAAACCCTGAAATCACATTGTAAACAGGGCATTTCTTTTCCTAAATAAAAGGCCCGGAGAGGGAGACTGCTTTAGAGTGAGTTGGAGAATTGTAACCAAAGCAGTTTTCCGTTTCACTTTCCTTGTCAGAAAAAACATACCCAATTCTCTGTGCCTTCTTTTGCATGCAGGTTTTTGTTACAAGTTTTGGGTTGAACCTGACACCTTTTTTTGAAATACAGTGGAACCTCGGTTCTCGACCATAATCCGTTCCATTTCTTTGTACGAAAACCGATTTGTACGATCACCGAAGCCGTTTTTTTCCTATTAAAAGTAATGTAAAATTGTTTTAATCCGTTCCAACACCCTGAATGTTTATCTTGAATATTTAACGTAAAGCTAACCCAGGCTAATTGTACGTTCGCCTTAGCGTAAACTTCCGTACGAAAGATTACGCTAACATGAACGTGTAAAAATAAAAAAATCAGGTCGTTTACGCGTCATTTAGCACCCGGGTCTCCACAAAAAGTGGTGAGCGGTTAAAGGATAAAGAAAAGAATTATGAATAGGATTTATTACCGGTCGGCAGAAGCCATGCTGTATTCCTGAAAGAAGGGAAACTCGCACACCTTCTTCATATTTTGCTATTATTTCTTTCTTAAATGCAATAGTTGTACGCACTACTCCTCTTTTTCCACCTGTAGCAACTTTGCTGCTTGCACCAAGTTTCTTCAGAGGCATAATTAGGGGTTAAAACACTCCCTTCACCGCTTTTGAAAAACGAAAACAGAAAAGGAGTGCGCGTTGCCGTGACAACAGTTCTTCACGAGGGGTGGGGGCAATCTACACTCGTACGCCGCTCAGCGTCGCCCCTAGCGTACCGGCGTTCGAACTCCGATTTTTTGAACGAAAAGCGAAGCAAGAACTTCTCGAAATTTTTGGTCGAGAACCGATTTGTTCGAACAGAGAGGCGTTCGAAAACCGAGGTTCCACTGTACATACATTTCAAACTTTAATGGCACAAAAATAAAAAGAAATATTTTTATTAGAGCTGTTTTAGAGCAAAAGCCAACGGGGTTGAATAAAAAAGTAACAATATAACAAAAGAAAAAAAAAAATCAATCTCACTAACAGGCATCAAGTCAGAGAGTGGCAGAGGGCGCTGGGGGTGAGAGAGAAAAGGACTGCGCTATCTACAGGGCTGGGTAGGGTTACTTTAACTGGATTACTTTCAATGACTTTTGGATTACTCCAATACCAAATATGCTAATAAAAGACAAAAGAAACTAAATATGAATAAAATGATGACTCACAACACGTGGTAAGCTTTCTCTCCTGGCTTTGATCTCTTTGATCTCCGGCAAAAATAACATAAAATGCGACAAAAACAAAATCAAGCCTGCACAAAATTTAGTAATTTTATTCATATTTAGTTTCTTTTGTCTTTTATTAGCATATTTGGTATTGGAGTAATCCAAAAGTCATTGAAAGTAATCCAGTTAAAGTAACCCTACCCAACCCTGGCTATCTACAAAGAAAGGTGGCACTTCGATGAAATTGGTAGAGGGGTCCCAGGACAATACTATCGATCTGATCAAATTATTGCCTTAGTATTGATATTATCAATAGTTGGATTGATCCGCCCACCCCTATTGTGTACTTCTAAATGTCGGCAGATGTCAATGGTTTATTGAAGCCCCAAAAAGGGGAAAGTGCAGCTAATTTTCTAAAGCCTCCATTGTGTGCAGTGTTGACACTGGCGTTTCGTCACCTGCGGGTGTGCATGGTTACCTGCGGTGTTGCATTCACGGACACTGTTTATTTTCAAGGTTGATTAACAGTGGGGTGTCCTTTGCATTATTAGAGACTCGGCACTAATGAGACTTCAGCTTTTGGGCCTTAATTGGATTGCTTCCCAACAGTCCCTTATTGATATTTGCATGCCACAGTTCATCATGATAAGTAATGAGAAGATTATTCGCTAGAGGTCTCCAATTGCAAGCTCCATCTGGGATGCACGTGTTTGTGGTGGTTATTGTCCACTGTGTGCGCGGAACAATAAAACGACAAAAGGGACAGGAATGAGATGTTTGTTTTGCTAAAAGCTATCGATTTTTACATTTTCCATAGTTTCAGTTGAATGGTGTTGGTAATTCATATCTCAAAAATATATTTATTCAATGTGCAGTGCAGTATCTTAAACGTAAGCAACAGATATTCACTTTTGGTAAAATTTAGAGACAATGAGAGCCTTAATCTGTCATTAAGTACCGTAAATTCTGGAATATAAGCCGCTACTTTTTTCCCTAACTTTCAACCCTGCGGCTTATTCAGTGATGCGGCCAATTTATGTAATTTTTTTAACGGCCGCTAGCAGCGCTCGAGTCTTGCTACCATTAACTGCCCTGTCAAAGCTATATTATTATTATTATTAAAGCTTTGAAAACTCTCTCGGTGTACCGTCTTTCTTTGTAAATATGTGTAACCCATGTATAATATGTATTTGCAACTATATATTTTTGTAATGTATTTATTTGTATTTATTTTAGACACTTATTCTGATATGTTTTGCACGGATGAACGAAATATGAGGGGCGGAACAAACGCAGGGTGCCAAGTTTAAGTGGGGACCCCTAAAGGTGAGGGACAGACAAGGAAAGAAGAGGGGGTAAAAAGTTGGTTAAAGAAAAAGGAGTTGCGTGAGTAAATGTGTTCATCTGATATATTTTTCCCACCCTTACCTTTGGAAATATACACTTTTTTCCTTGGATTACTTTCAACGGGACCCGGACTCTGCGGGTCTGCATCAAACCTTAAGTACCGGTATCATTTTCCGTTCATTTTGCCGGCTGTGGTTTTTTGGACTGTGGACTTTAATGAAGGACAATTAGTTTCAATCGCGGGACTTGAAGTCTGGTTTGGGTTAATTTTGTGTTTGTGTCACATGTTTAAATGTGGGCACATGCGGCTTATATACAGGTGCGGCTTGTGTATGTTCAAAATCGGTTTACCTCTTAAAATATGGTGGGTGCAGCTTATAATCAGGTGCGCTTTATAGTCCGGAATTTACGGTAAACATGTCTACCCTTTTCAAACTTGTGCAAACTCTTTCAGTACTCATGGCCACAGCAAAATCCCATACATTTTTAATGCGAAGTAAAATGGCTGAAAAATCACCATTAAGAGCCTTTGAGATTTGTACATTTCACTACCCCAAAATTTTGGTTTTCTACAAAGCTCCATATTCATTGTGTGAGTGGTGGCCTTACAAACTCTATTTTGGTCATTAAATCACATTTTTTCCTTACTGCAAGTAGACCTTCTACATCAGGGTTCGTACACCTTTATCATGGCGAAATTCAAACGCTTTCCTAGGCGGTTTTCTAATATCCCCAGTAGTACTAAAAGAAGAAATAATACATTATTATCTCATCCCTCATCTCATCTCATTAGCTGCACCGCTTATCCTCAGTGGGGTCACGGGGCTGCTGGAGCCCATCCCAGCAATCATCGGGCAGTGGGCAGGGGACACCCTCAACTGGTTGCCAGCCAATCACAGGGCACACAGGGACAGACAACTCGCTCGCTCATTCACACCTTGGGACAATTTGGACCGGCCAATCCACCTGAAATGCATGTCTTTGGAATGTGGGAGGAAACCGGAGTGCCTGGAGGAAACCCACGCAAGCACGGGGAGAACATGCAAACTCTGCACAGGAAGTCCGGTAGCTGGATTTGAACAAACACAGGAGGTTCCCAAGACCTTAGAACTGTGCTGCACACACGCTAACTACTGCGCTGCCGTGCTGCCCCATACATTATTATATTGTTAATAATCATTATTAATAAATTGTCATTATTATCATTAATTCAAAAAACACTGACGATGTAATAGTTGCATCAATACACGTTTTATAGTGCACTAGCGAAGTGCCACAGCAAACTGAAAAAAATAAAAATAAATCATAGTTAAGTTTGTCATCTCCGTGAATTATCTTTCATACAATTTGAGAGAGCTGACTCTTCCATTGCGAAAAGACGAGTTTTTCCCATCATTTAGAGCATGCTGTGCGTGAATTTGTTCCACATTTTAGCCATTGATTGTATTTATCGCTTAGCCACCGAACATTAAAACAGCTTCCTCCCTGTCAAGAATCCACTCAGGGTGGGAAGAGAGTACGATGTGTTTTTATTTTAAGCAGGGTTCGGCTCACAGGGAAGCAGTCATCGGTACAGCAGTATCTTAATCACCAGAGGCAGCAATCGTGGTTGAGAAAGCAGGCAAGAGTTCACTACAATGGAAATAAACAAAGCTATAGCAAGAAGCCTTGGAACGTGGCACAAGAGGCAACAAACTAGCACAGAGTCCACACAGAGTGACTCAGTTAAAAATGTAGGTGTCATATTTGACCCTGATCTATCCTTTGAAATGAATGTAAAGAAAATTACTAGAACCGCTTTCTTCCATCTTCGTAACATTGCTAAAATCCGTTCAATACTGTCTCAGTCTGATGCGGAAATTATAATTCATGCGTTTGTTACTTCCCGTCTCGATTACTGTAATGCACTACTCTCTGGTCTCCCGAAGTCTAGAATCAAGTCTCTTCAGCTTGTACAAAATGCCGCAGCGAGGCTTTTAACTAGGACAAAAAAGTATGATCACATAACACCGATTTTGGCTAACCTGCATTGGCTCCCAGTTAGCCTTAGATGTGATTTCAAGGTTCTCATAGTATTATACAAAATCATACATGGACTTGCTCCCTCATATCTTTCGGATCTGATTTCCCCCTTTGTTCCGGTCCGAAGCCTACGATCTGAGACTGCCAGTCTTCTGGTGATCCCAAGAGCAAAGAAGTGTTCTGCTGATTCGAGAGCGTTCTCCATCCGGGCACCCGTGCTGTGGAATGCTCTTCCCCCTGAGATCCGATCTGCAACCTCAGTGGAAATGTTTAAATCTAAGCTTAAACCTCACTTCTACTCCATAGCATATGAATAACCTACTCTTCTCGTCGGCTGAAAAATAGTCTGTGTAATATAGTGTAATAATCTGTGAAGCCCTTTGAGACTCTTCGTGATTTAGGGCTATACAAATAAAAATGACTTGACTTGAATTGACTTCTGTCTTGGACAGTATTGGATGGGAAGGCGCAAAGATGCAGTTTACCGTTTTTGCCCGAGACCTGAAATAGTACGGTTCCTATTCCAATGTCAGAAGTGTAACCTCCACCAACGCGTAGGCGTTAACTTCCACCAAAAAAGGGTTGGTCAGGGTCGGGCAAGGACAGAATAGGTGCTGAGGAAAAAGCTCTTTTAAGTCTATTGAAAGCTGTAGTGCTCTGTTAAGACCCAATGAACCTATCCTTGGGGGAGTTTAAAATGCAGGGGTGCAGCAATAGTGCTGTAGTTTCGGATACATTTATGATACAAGTTGGCAAAACCAAGAAACCCTCTAACCTCCCTACTCGACTTAGGGATAGGCCACTCATCAACCAGAGTGATGTTGGACGGGTCCATCCTGGTCTTCCCCTGAGCCAGCACAAACCCCACAAAAATAACAGACGGTTTATGAAACAAATTTTTCGGCCTTAACATATAGTTGATTGTATACCAACTACTATAGAAAATACAGAAATTAATATTGTGCGTTTCCTCATTGGGAGAGTAAATCAGAATGTCATCAAGTGTCTCCAAGAACATTGACAGGATTTTAAAAGACAGCTTCAGCATTGGTTAGACAAGTCATGACCAGAGATTTGTAATGCCCGGCAGAAGTGTTAAAGGCAGTTTTCCATTTATCACCCTTTCTAATTCTGACCAGTTGATCAGCATTTCTCAAATCTAATTCGGTGACACTGTGACTCCTTTGACTAACTCAAAGGCAGTGGAAAGTAAGGGTAACAGATGCTTGTTTTTTTATGGTAATGTCATTGAGACCCTGATCAATGCAAGGCCTCAAAGTCCTGTCTTTCTTTACAACAAAAACAGCAGTCTCCACCAGCAGCGAACCTTTAGTATCGGATAATTCCGCCTTCTAAAGATTTGCAAATATATTTACCCATTACCTCTAGCTCAGGGCCAAATAGCAAATATAAACGACCCGTAGGGGGTACAAAGTCCAGAACCAGTCCTATGGCACAAACGTAGGACCTATGGCATTTCAGAGCATTAGCGTTAGCTTTGCTAAACACTCTAGCTATGTCGTAATATTCAGAAGGTATCTTAGACTTTCCCATGATCGATCTTGGGGTTCAGGGGAGAATTCAAAACAGGAAGACGTTACAAGACCTCCCCCAAGATATAATTTTCCCCATCCCTAATTAAATTGTGGACTGTGGATTGTTAACCATGGCATACCTAAAATCAGTAAACGGAGAATCCTATCCAAAACAGGTCTCTTTATAATGCCCATTGGCGAACTTAACATAAACAAGGTTAGTAACATGGGTAACCACACCTATCAATAAGCTGTCAATGGCGTGTACATTATGTGTGTGTTTGAGAGGCTGCAGGCCTACTTCCTGTAACCTTGCAAGAGAGTGATTCATAAAGTTAAGAGTCAGCACCAACATCCATAAACACGGGTAACTCTTTGGCCCTTTGGCCACGGTGTCCATTTGTCGGTACCTGATCTCTCTGGTGGGGCAGAAATGCACCACATGACCCCCTCTCACCACAATACAAACCGTGTCCTTGTGGGCGTCCTTTGTTTCTTTCGATAATGGCGCATTTTTCTGACCTCCATAATACCCTCCTCTACCTAGGAGTGGGCTGCATGGTGGAGGGACAATTGACGTGGAATATCTGCATCGTGATGACATTGACTCTGGTCTGAGATCCTTGACAGACAGAGGGATGAGATCATCAATATTTGTAGGCAGGTCCCCCATGATGAGCTGGTTGGTGATCTCAGAGAATAGTCCATGGAAGTGGGTATCCAAAATGGCAGTTGGATTCCACTCGCCCTGTGTGGCGAGTGCAAAAGTTAATGGTGTAGTCGGACACACATTGTCTACCTTAAGATAAGTTTATGAGACGTCATGCTGCTTCTCGCCCCAAAATGTAATATTGGAAGACCCGTCTGTGAGTGGCGGTGAATACTTTGAGGGAGTCGCAGACTGCAAACGTTGAGTCCATTCAGCCATGGCCCACACCTCCGCTCTGCCAGTGAGATGGGACACGATGAAGTTGACCTTGGATCCTTCCTATGGAAAAGACACCGCCATAATGCTGAAGTGGATCTCGCATTGGGGGATAAATGCCAGGACTTTATTGGACTCTCCGGAGAATATTTAGGGACAAAAAAGCTGGATAGTACTGGAGACAGTGGATGTGGGTTGAGGTGGATGGGTTTTCCGACGGTCAGGGTACCCCAGTCGAGACCTCTGTGGGAATGTAAAATCTCGCCAGTTCTGCCCTGATGTCTTTGTCAAAAAGTGTTCTTGTGTATCACCCACCTAATTACTACGGCATTCAGAGAGGAAACAGTCAGTTCCTGCAACGGCAGTCTCTTCTCCTGGATCAGGAGGGCCTGGCGCACATTGTTCGTTTCTACTGCTTCCATCTTGGCTAGTTCGTTCTGTCAAGAACCTGCTCATTGGTGTGGAAGCACAATGCAGAAACACAGGTAGTACAGATGTGACAAAACAGCTTGGAATATTGTACACTAGGCAAACAAGCACCATCCCAGCACCGAGCCCCAAAACAGGAAAGCTTGAATACAAAATATGTCGTATTGCTGATAGGTTGGACAATAAATGGTTGGATGATGACGGGTTGAACAATGACATGTCAGAAAAGGATTGGGTGGACAATGACACAGTGGACAATGACACGGTAAATAACGAGAAGCTAGACTTAAACGGATTGGGCAATGGGTTGGTAAACAATGTCAGGGTGAACAATGACATTAAATATATTGACAGGGTGGACAATAACTGGGTGGGCAATAAATGGGGGGATGATGAATTTGGCAATGCCACATAGGAAAATGAGTGTGTAAACAATGATTCGGTAGACAATGCCAGGTTGGACAATAACATAGGATATGTTGACATGGTAGACACCGACTGGGTGGGCTACGACACGGAAGACAATGACTTGGGCAAGGTTTGAGTGGACGGCTGGCTGGGTAAAGGCATTGTGGACTATGACATTGTGGACCACTACGTGGTTAATAAATAGAGGGTATACATTGGTAAGTTATCAGTCATATTTCTGCTAAAACCTTTGTGAAACCCCTGTATTATTTTATTGCTTTATTCCATTGTTATAGGCCAGTTTTAAATGAAACCGGCTGTCTGAGTCGCAGCTTATTGCTCATTCATCCAATAACACTGTGAAGGATTTTTTATTATGTTTAATTGACTATAAGAGATTTAATATAATACAAATTAAATTTTGTTGAATGCAGTGGGGAATTTTCACAGGGAAGGCTTGGGGTCAGTGTGGCCTAGACCAGAATTATGTTTACAGAAAAACGAGAATGAGGACAAGGGGTGACGCGGAAAAGGAGACGAAGTTTCTGATAAGCTTCCTTGTTGTGAGTCCTCTAGACGTGGCAGGGTCTTCCGGCGAGGAGGAGGTGACATTGGCACCTGGCCCGCCCCAGAGGAGGAGTCAGGACACCCACGGGAGGAGTCAGCACGCCCCATGGGAGGGGCCGATGCCCCTACGACACGTAGAAGGATGGAACACGGAAGACGGAGGAGACAGCAGAGACAGACGGGGGACCAGATCGGAGAACGAGAGATGGGAGGCTCGACAAGACTAATTAGACTAATTTGATAATAATTCGTCAAAATTTAATGGAATTCACTTAATAATAAATTAAGAAAATAAATCTGCCCCCATGTGGAAAAGCCTGTCTCTTGTCAATATGTTTCCCTAAAAATTAAGAAAACGAGCATGCATTGTTAGGAGAATAAAGTTTGTGTTTGGTTAATGGAGTCAGATAACTAATCCGAACAATATGGTAATGTCAGGAGACCGGACCGGATCGGAGGCAGGAGGCAGGAAGGGAGAACTCATTCGCGTTAACAATCAGATACTTTTATTAAGGAAATAAAAGTCATTCAACACTCAGGGACAAAACAAAACAAAAACAGGCTTACAGGCAAACAGGAACTAAGACTAGGGATACTCACAAAACAGGCTTTTACTCAAAACGTGCAAACACAGGTTTCCTCCAAATCAAACAAAACAGGACAGAGCAAAACAGAACAGAAAATGCAGACAGAAAATGCAATGAACCAGAAACCGGAAAAACCCACAACCCGCCCTTAAAAAGCACACAAGCAGATTAGATGATCTACTACAGCCGGTGCCCAGGGGGCGGGGCCAGCCGGTCGCCGCGGCGACCATACTGGACATGACAGGTAAACGCTACATTTGTAAATATAGTTTAATTCCTAACAACTGTTACATTCAACAAGGGGGAGAGCATAATAAATAGATAGCTAGAAAAAACATTGACATCAACTGCTTTTTTTAAAGTAGAACATCTCAAGTTAAATATACTGTACATATGCAACAATTATTTTGAATCTGTATAGTTAAATACCATGCTGATGATATACCGTATTTACAGGCCATTGTATTCATTAATACCATGCTCACAGTTGCAAATTAAATGGTGTTTTGATTAAGTTTTACTGGCATGACTTTCTTGTAAAAAATAAATGAAAAAAGGCAATATATCACAACTAAAGAACAACACCTTGACCTCCGAAACAAGGGTTTCTCTCACTTTCTTTGAAAATTAAAAACCTGTAAAAGGTAAGAGGTCATTTGATAACTCTGATTATCTCCGGTTATCTTCAACCACATTTAGAACAGTGCTGTGAAATAATAGCTTATTTTTGTATTTTTAGCAAAAAAAATACATATATAGTTGTTATGAGCTAATAACTTTGCAGTTACCAAGATGATGCGTTTTTTTTTTTTTTTTTTTGTAAAGCAATCAGCTCCTTCCCGTCAGACCATATTGTGATTAAAGTATATACTACTACACAACACCCCTTTCCTCATCACCAGTGAATGCAAATTTCCTGAACTTTTAAGCACTTGAAGTGTTCTATTGGGGTCTGACTAGAAATCCCGCCGAATATTATTCGAAGCTGATAATAAGCTGTGAAGCTGCTGACCGTAATTATCATCGATTTGTAGTAATTATAGGTGGCTAAATATGGAAAATGTGCACAAACAATATGGTTGTTATTTGACAAATTATGTTTGCATTTTAAATTGATAGAAAAGAAAAGCTTGGACAGGCATCTTATTAGGCACTTTTTCATAACAGGTGTTACTAAAAAATGCTACCTTATCATTGACATTGGCATGTTTACATAAAGGAAAATTACAGGTTAATGTCTTAATTCAGGTTTCTGGAAGAATTCAAATAACCGGTAAACATGGATAGAAAGGTATATTGTTCCAAATTCGATTACAGTAACAGTGTTCAATTTACCTCTGAAAAGTGATGGGTCCCAGGGACTCGCATGCTCAAAAATCTATGGGTCCCAAAAGAGATATATGGGTCCCCAAAATTTAGCGTTATCGAGGTTGATTTTGTAAATCGGTGACGAATATGTAATATGAATCTATATATTCATTCAGTTTTAATCATCACAGTTTATTGGTAATACAAATCAGTTATGACTTCAATATTTTTCAGTTCACAACAATATTGTACATTATACAAAATATTATTGCTGAAATAATTATATTAATCTATATTTTGATTCCGTTTTAATCATCACAGTTAGTTGGTAATACAAAGCAGTTATCACTTTAGATTTTTCAGTTCACAATATTGTACACTATACAAAATATTATTGCTGAAATATTTGTATATTCTTGCAGTTTTAATCATCACAGTTAATTGGTAATACAAAGCAGTTATCACTTCAAATTTTTCAGTTCATATATTCTTCGTGGTTTGCTGTCCCGCCATAGTTGTAATGCCTTCTCAAGGTCCAATCCATTATCATCCTCCTCATAGCGTAACCAGGAATATAATTTAGTCCATTTTGGCAGAAAAGTCCTTTTCTTGCTCGGAGCATTCTTTTGTTTATTTTCTTTCGTCGAATCGTTCGCTTCGCCTTCGCGGTCTTCTGAAGAATTTCTCCGCCTTTTTTTCGTGCCGGAATTATTGCCGTTGTTACCACTTTCTGTGTTATGTTTCGACTTATTACCAGAAATGACCAATTTTTTGTTGATTTGCACATAATACCAACTGTTTCTACGGAGGCATACTTCTCTTTCACTCGACGACCGCCACAACAATGACGTCATCTCGAAGCAACGAGATCTCGTTTGCCGAGATCGGCGCGAGACCAAAACAACAATGGCGGATGGCGGATCTGCCCGACGAAAAGTTTGGAGTGCGGTAAAAAAGGAATCGGGTAATAATGACAATTTTGTGTAAAAAACGTTGCGTCCTGGGGACGCACGTTGATTTGACCCGATGCGTCCCCAGCAAAAATGATGCGTCTCGGACGCAGGGACGCGGGAAAACGAGAACACTTATTGTGGAGGTTACGTTCCAAAAAGATCTGATGATGACACAATCTGTGTTTTGTTTTATTTTGACAACCTTTTCATACAATAAATACTCCATCATGCATTAAAACGAAATGATAACTCTTTTTTAACGCATTTAGCATTTTTTATTAATATAAAAGTGTTGTGTGTTTTTGAAACAATTATGTACTTCAAAATAACAATTAGAATAGATATTACCAGGGAAAAAATATCAATAATTGTTTTTAAACGTAAAGTAGAACAGTACAATTTGTCAATTGAAGCTAATTCCGTAACCCTAACCCTAGTGTCGAGGGGAATGGAGACATGTTTGTACAACAAACTTATATGTATGCACTCTGATTCATTGTGAATAATGTTTATGAAACTGCAGGTTTACAGATTTTTGGGTTTGAAAAAGATTACCTGCTTTTTTCCTGTAAAATAAAGGTGTCCTGTGTGAATCCCATTATACATCCATCCTCTTCACTAATGCAGGAATGTCAAACTCTGGCTCTTAGGCACATCAGTAAAATAATGTTGAGTCTGTCATGAAACGGATCGGGAAGCAGGAAGTAGGAACTCATTTGCGTAGACGTCCTCACACTTTAATTGAGAAAGAAAAGTTGTAACAAAACACAAATGGACCAGACCAAAAAACAAAACGGGTCAAACACAGACAAAACTATAAACTAGGCATCTCCAGAAAAAAACAGAACTTGCAGGAATCTCTCAGAATGTTACACCAAAGTGCAACAAAGTCCAACAAGCACGACAAGTATAACCAAGCATAAACAAGTTTTCCACAACGATCTGGCAAAGCGCAGTTCAAAAAAGCACGTTTAAATACCCACAGAAGTAATCGGTAAATGTGAGTCAGCCGGTGTCAAGGGGCAGTGTTTTGACTTATTACTGACACTGAAGAAATTACCAATTTTTAGTTGATTTTCACCTAATACTGTGTTTTTGGAGGCATACTTAACCTTCACCTTCCCTCGACAACAACCACTACAATAATGAAAAATTTATCTCGAAGCAACGAGATCTCGTTTGCCGAGATCGGCGTGCAGACGAAAACTCGAACCGCGAGACCAAAACAACAATGGCGGATCTGCCTGACGAAAAGTTTGGAGTGTGGTAAATCCTTGTTAAAAAAAAAAAAGTAATCAGGTAAAAATGACAATTTTGTGTCAAAAAAGTTGCGTCCCAGGGACGCACGTTGATTTGAGACTATGCGTCCCCAGCAAAAATGATGTGTCTAGGACTCTGGGACGCAGGCAAACGAGAACCCTGTCTGTGTGGTTGTTTTCCTCTAACTCTCGCAGTTCCTACGCGGAATGCACGCCAGTGCCCGAAGCAGAATTTGATTTAATGGATGAATGGATAACACGACAGCAACGGACCTCGCACACGCAGAAATATGTCCAATTTAAATGAGCCTTCCGTCCCAGGTTTGTCTATGAGAAGGCCGCGCTGTTCAAACCCGGGTGTCATGTAAAACATGATGAGGCTACATCTGCAAGTCTGGAATTCTCCGTCTGCTTGGACTTCCACTGCTGGGTGAGGTGGGAAAAGGAATAGCCCCGGAGCCGTGTTTGACACCTCACTGAATTGCATTACCATAAAACAGCTTGCCGGAGGGAAAAGGCACATTTACACAGCATGAAATATAAAACAGAAGGCCCCGATTTAGCTGGCCTTACATGTGGTCCGAGCCAATCGGCACCGACTGTGTTTGCGTGAATAGGCGAAGATATTAGCGTCAGGGCATACAATTAGCTTCATTTTTCAAGCGTGAAGTTTAAGAATGGCTAAGACAGCGACTTGACAACACCAGTGTTCATTTTACCTCTGAAAAGTGATGGGTCCCAAGGACTCGCATGCTCAAAAATCTATGGGTCCAACAGAGATCTATGGGTCCCCAAAATTTAGTGTTATCCAGGTTGAAATTGTAAATCGGCGACAAATATATAATATAAATCTATATATTCATTCAGATTTAATCATCACAGTTTATTAGAATAGATAGAATAGAATATACCTTTATTGTCATTGTTACAAAATGGGTTAACATATTGTGACAACGAAATTGGGCATGACACTCCAGTTTTACACATTCACAGTGAGGTATGAGCCAAGAAGATAAAGGAACAGAGAAGATAAGGTTATAAAACAAGGGGGATAAGGCTATGGTTATAATTTACATGGTATTTACACAAGAAATGTCGGCATGTGGGATGTAACATATAGTTGTTATCGTAATACCGTTGGTATCGTAAAGAAATACAAATCAGTTATCACTTCAAGATTTTTCAGTTCACAACAATATTGTACATTATACAAAATAATATTGCTGAGATCATTATATTAATCTATATTTTCATTCAGTTTTAATCATCACAGTTAATTAGTAATAGAAAGCAGTTATCACTTCAGATTTTTCAGTTCATATATTCTTCGTGGTTTGCTGTCACGCCACAGTTTTATCGCCTTTTTAAGGTCCAATCCATTATCATCCTCCTTATAGCGTAACAAGGAATAGAATTAAGTCCTTTTTAGCAGAAAAGTCCTTATCTTGTGTGGGGTCCAAATTGTGGGTAAACCCCGTGTGGCCGGTCATCAGATATAAAAGGAAATTCAGGCAGAGACAATGTACATTTTCGTTCCGCTGCAGAGGGGGAGAATCGGAGAGAAACACAGCGGATGTGTTCTCAGCTCCACAATCGTCCTCCTTCTCCTCCTCTCCGCAGCCGGTTTTATTTAGTACAAGTATGGTGGACTTTAGACTGACACATCATTGGGTAGACATTAGACTGACACATCACTGGGTAATCATGAGACTAAAACAGCAAAAGATATATAGGCAGTGAATATTAAGGGAATGTTCAGAGAAATACACAAAATATATATGTAGACTTCACATTTGCTTAGGAGTATTCTTTTGTTTATTTTCTTTCGTCGAGTCGTTCGCTTCAACACACGTGTTTTCCTAGCCTCTGGTGTTTTCCTAACGATCTTCCGAAGAATTTCTCCGCCGTTTTTTCGTGACGGAATTATTGCGGTTGTTATCACTTTTGGCATTATGTTACTGACACTGAAGAAATTACCAATTTTGTGTTGAATTTCACCTTAAATCGACGACAACAATGACGTAAACTCGAAGCAACGAGATCTCATTTGCCGAGATCGGCGTGCAGACGAAAACTCGAACCGCGAGACCAAAACAACAATGGCACATCTGCCTGATGAAAAGTTTGGAGTGCGGTAAATCTTTGTTAAAAATAAAAGTGATCGGGTAATAATGAAAATTTGGTGTCGAAAAAGTTGCGTCCCGGGGACGCACGTTGACTTGACAATATGCGTCCCCAGCAAAAATGATGCGTCTAGGACGCAGGGACGCGGGCAAACGAGAACACTGCAACATGACAGAAATATTTGTCATCATTTTATTCATATTTAGTTTTTTTTGGTCTTTTATTAGCATATTTCGTATTGGAGTAATCCAAAAGTAATAGGAAGTACCGTATTTTCCGCACTATAAGGCGCACCTAAAAGCCTTTATTTTTTTCAAAAGCTGACCATGCGCCTTATTTATGGAACAAAATTAATTCGCAAAGTCTTGCAACTAACTTGCCGCCGCCGACTAGATTTTCCCCTGAACGCCAAGTAGTCTGCGGTGTATGCTGGGATTTATTTACCGGCGTTTCATTGGCTAACCAATGTGTCAATCATCATTTGAATGGATCACTATTGGCTAAAGTTATTCGGAGGTCAAGGGGAGGATCCTTTTTATTATTTACAGGCTGGCATTGGCTTGAACGGCAAAACAAAGCCTGCAATTGGCCAAAAAAGACGTGTCAATCATCAGTTGAATCGATCACTATTGGCTAAAGTTATTCGGAAGTCAAGGGGCGGATCCTTTTATCATTTACAGGCTGGCATTGGCTTAAACGGCAAAACAAAGCCTGCAATTGGCCGAAAAAGATGAATGCGTATAGCACGTGGCTGACGGCATACAGAAAGCATTTTTTTCTATTCTGTATTTGTAAATATTTTATTCTCCTGGATTTACTACCCTCACGGACATTGGCTGCACATTATTATGAACACAACGACTTCGGTGAGCTACTCCGGGTTTTATATTGTCCCTGTATCTTGTTTCAGACTGAACTCGATGTTTCTGTGATAAGCGGTGCAGATAATGGATGGAATGGAGTGTCTATTTTTAAATTAAACTCAATTCCAAGTGTTTATTGTCATATGCACAGTAAAGTTGCGAGCGAAAAAGAAAATAGAAACTAAGGAATGTTTGGCATTTCTTGAATCCCAAGACTTTAACCTTACGAATGATGGAACGATGCATTTGAGTGACATCGTACGGACACCGCATCCGCACGTGTTCTCGACACGTATTTGCGTCTTTGCAAGCTTTGGGAATGTTAAGGGGGTAATAAGTTGGACTGAACTATCTGACTGTTTTGTCGACGTTCCCCTTGTAGCGCCTTATAATCCGGTGCGTCTTATGTATGTCAAAAATAGGACCATAAACTATTTTTTCGGGGTGCGCCCTATAACCCTGTGCGCCTTATACTGCAGAAAATACGGTAATCAAGTTAAAGTAACCCTACCCAACCCTGATTAACTCTTATGTGTCGTCGTCGGTTCCGGCGTCATTGCAGCAACCAGTCATCACATTTAAACACATTTTAAAACTTGGCCTCGCCTTCAAAAGGATGTCTGCCACTTTATTGCAGACCAATCGAGTGTAGTCGTGCCTGATTCTTATTCCTCCAATATTCCCAGTAGGATTTATTTCCGAGCTTGGGTAAATATAAAGTGCATGTCCTCTGGGAAAGAACATGTTTTATTCGGGAATGATGACCAAAGCCTTCTGACACTGTCATTCATAGAATGCCAACGTTAGTCACCTCCGACCAAAAGAACGGTCCTCTCAGGGGCCATTGTTTGAAATCATCGCAAGCGAGGAAAGGTCGCTGGTGAAAGTTGAGCGCCCGACTTTGTTCCTGTGCCCCGGAGCATATCAGCCAGCTATCCTCTGGCTTACGTTGCATCACTAATCACCCCGCCTCTCTTTGAGCCCCAATGACTGTGGCTCTACGGAGGCATCAAAGCAGCGACGGGCCTGTTTCTTTCTCTCTCTCCGTTTCTCTTCATTTCAATCTCTTTCACGACCGGGCGCTGGCATGGCCTTCAAAGCAGAAAAAAAGTGGGCAGACGTCGAGGCTGACTGGCATTTTTTTTTTTTACTCCGGAAAGAAACGCAATGGTATGCATGTTACTGTGCACCTCATTAAAAACACGCCATACCGTCTTTCAAGCTGTTTTGTTTTAAATATAGCAACTTTGGCCAAGAATGAACTTTCACTTTGCTGTGCTTTTCCAAAGTAGTTCAGATATTTCCCAAGTTCATATTAAGTTTGACAAGTAGCGCACATTATATACAGTGGAACCTCGGTTTTCGAACGCCTCTCAGTTCGAACAAATCGGAGTCCGACCAAAAATTTCGAGAAATTCTGGCTTCGCTGTTCGGTCAAAAAGTGGGAGTTCGAACGCTAGGGTGCAATGTTCGTGACCAATTGTGATCGCGAGCGGACGTGCTTCGTTTTGCTTTCGCTTTCAATATAGGTGTACGAAGTGTTTTAGCCCCTAATTATGCCTCCGAAGAAAGTCAGTGTAAGCAGAAAAGTTGCTACAGGTGAAAAAAGAAAAGTAGTGCGTACAACTATTGCACTTAAGAAAGAAATAATAGCAAAATATGAAGGAGGTGTGCGAGTGTCTGATCTTGCTAGGGAATACAGCATGGCTTCTGCTGACCACCACAAAGGTAAGAAATCCTATTCATAATTATTTTCTTTATCCTTTTTTTTATTTTTACACGTTCATGATAGCGTAATCTTTCGTACAGAAGATTACGATAACGCAAACGTACGATTAGCCTGGGTTAGCTTTATGTTTACGTTCAACATTCAAGGTAAACATTCAGGGTGTCGGAACGGATGTCGTGATTGCTAACTCGAGTCACCTGGACCAATCACCTGGACGCCCTCTGATTGGCTTATTTTCCCTTTTTAAGCACGCTTCGCCCAGACCTCTTCATCTGAGGATTACGTTTGTACCCTGTATGACTCTCCTGATTACCTGTTACCTCTTGATCTGTTTACCTGATTCTGCCTGCCTCCGATCCGACCTGCTTCCGTCCCACGCTACGATCTTCTCTCCAGCCCCGGTAAACTGACCTGCTAGACTTCCGCACTACGATTGGCTACGTGTTCCGAAGCTACCTACATGGCTTCGCTGATGACGTCCGACAGCCCTCGCGTCTCCCGCTAGCCCTCTACGCTTCCCTAAATAAAGCACTGTAACGAACGCTCTGGGTTTTCTTGTTCTGTTCTGGTCATTCTGACAACGGATTAAAACAATTTACATTATTTTTAGTGGGAAAAATAATTTCGGTGATCGAACAAATCGGTTTTCGAACAGGGTTCTGGAATGGATTATGGTCGAGAACCGAGGTTCCACTGTATTTCGTAACTTTCCTCAAGTGGATAGGATTTGAAAATCAATGTCAATTTGGTGAAAAAGCAAAGTTTGATAAAGAAAGTCCTCCGATTACGAAAAGGATGCCGATGAAAGCTGAAATTTGATGTGAATGATTTTTCACCATTAACATTAAGATGTTTCTTAAATGTAAAGGGTAAAGTAAAATAAATACGTTATTTTTGTGGTTTATGTTCTGCTAGGTGTAGCTACATTACAGACTTACCTTTCACTGCAGGAGAGGACAAAAAAATTGTAGAATATACTTGCCTTTATTGTAGCACAAGAGGCAAGTTGCCATTGCGAAAGAAATCCATTTTTTGGGTGTGAGAAAACAAGATGACAATGGTTGTTTCTACTGACGGAAAAATCTTTTTTTTTGCGAGAAAATAATAGCTACTAGTTTCTAAGGAGAACACTTTGTTCTTTATGTATGTGTGTATTTTTTTGTTGTGTTGAAGAAGAAAATTGTCATCTGTGTGTTAATGACACCTGTTTTCTGGATGGAGAAGAATACACTAGTGTAGGCAGTGAAGAAGTTGATTATTTTGCAAAAGCATAGAATACACTATTTAGTTGTTTGTAAGGTTGCCAAATCTACTGGATACTGGATACACGGGCAAGATACAGGACAGGAAGGGACCGACGGGATTGATATCGGATACTGGAGAAAGATACTGGACAGGACAGGACAGATACCAGATACTGGAGCATGATACTGGACAGAACGAGACAGACGGGATTGATACCGGATACTGGAGACTGGAGCAAGATACCGGACAGGACGAGACCGACGGGATCGATACCGGATACTGGAGACTGGAGCAAGATACCGTACAGGACGAGACAGGCGTTATCGATGACGGATACTGGAGACTGGAGCAAGATACCGGACAGAACGAGACAGGCGTTATCGATGCCGGATACTGGACACTGGAGCAATATAACGGACAGGACGAGACAGGCGGGATCGATGCCGGATACTGGAGACTGGAGCAAGATACGAGACAGGACGAGACAGGCGGGATCGATACTGGAGCAAGATACCGGACAGGACGAGACAGGCGGGATCAATGCTGGATACTGGAGCAAGATACCAGATAGGACGAAAAGGTGGGATCGATACTGACGACTGGAGAAAGATACCGGACAGGACGAGACGGACGGGATCGATACAGGATATTGGATACACGAGCAGGATACCGGACAGAGTCAGAATACAAGTCTTGCAAGTGCAGAGGTTCGTTGACAGACTGACAAGGAGTGAATGAGAGCACTGAGTTTAAATAGGCAAGAAACCAATCAGGCAACGAGCAGCAGCTGGCGCCAATGGCCAATCGCGACAATTGTAACTTTAAGACAAAATTTTCTTTACATACCACATTTATAATTGGTGTTTTCAGTCAATGCGCCATTTTAATAAAAATGCAACAAAAATCATTTGGTACGCATAAATGGTTTAAAGTCAATACAGTAAGCCATCCCTCACAGTCGCCCACTACTGGCTGCCGTGCCCTGCTGGCCAACCAGTAAAATAAACAAATTACAGAGCATTATGCACACAACAAAAATGCTGTCATGTCAATGGTCACAAAGAAGAGTACTCCTTAGAATGTTACTGTAAAATGTCATCCAAAGAGCGCTCATATTTTGCAGACTGTTGTTGACCTTTGCTGTATTACGAGACAGTGTGTTCCTTGAGAATGTCCGAATCCAAACAGACGGTGGACCCAAACGCGTAACGTTTTCACACCAAGCTTTATTTTACGGAAATGGGGCAGTCATTCACGGCAACACAAACGCCAGCGATTCAGCAATCGCTGGGCAGAAGAAGTGAGAGAGAGAGAGAAGTCAGGCGCGGGAAAACAGGAAGCCAGGGGCAGACGAGATCGAAACCGGAAAGCACAGACGGGATCGTTACCAGACACAGGATACGTGAGCAGGATACCGGACAAACGGGATCAATACTGGATAAAGGATGCACAAGCAAGATACTTGACAGTACGGGACAGGGCAGGGTGGACACCGGATAAAGGGTGAATGAGCAAGATACCGGACAGGACGGGACAGACAGGATCGATACCGGACAGGACGGGATCGATACCGGTTACCAGACAGGACAGGACTGACGGATCGATACAGGATACCGGATGCACGAGCAAGATACTGCACAGGACGGTACCGATACTGGATACACGAGCAAAATACCGGACAGGACGGGACAGGACGGGACAGACGGGATCGATACCGGATAGGACGGGATCAATACCGGTTACCAGACAGGACAGGCCTGACGAGATCGATACCAGATACAGGATGCACGAGCAAGATACCGGACAGGACAGGATCGATACTTGATACTGTATAATGGACGGAGTTAAAATGCATGCCTTGCAAGTGCAGAGGTTCGTTGACGGACTGACAAAGAGTGAATGAGAGCACTGAGTTTAAATACGAGGGGAGCCAATCAGGCAACGAGCAGCTGCTGGAGCCAAACGAGCAGGCACTGGTTAGGGCAATGGGCAATCGTGACAGAGAAACCGATTCGTATCGTGTACTATTACTCATAAAAAATGAACAATTCTGTTTCCTGAGCAATGGGTGGGCATCCCTACTAGTTAGAAAATTAAGCTTGTTTTATAGCATAAAAGATTTATGTTTTTTTCCATTGAAAAAGGCGCCCATTTTAAAGTGTAGATGCCTGTTTCTTACGTAGAATGAGATTATGTTTAATGATGTTTATTTTCATTGTAGGCTTGTACTGGCGTAGATGATGACACTATTTTCAGGGTAGAATAAAACAACTGTAGTTGTTAATTTGGGGGCGGCACGGTGACGTGGTGGTTAGCATGTATGCAGCACAGTTCTCAGGTCAAGGGTTCAAATCCAGCTACCAACCTTCCTGTGCGGAGTTTGCATGTTCTCCCGGTGCTTGCGTGGGTTTCCTCCGGCACTACGGTTCCCTCCCACATTCCTATAAAAACATGCATGTCAGGTTAATTGGCCGGTCCAAACTGTCCTGTGTGCCCTGCGATTGGCCCGCAACCAGTTCAGGGTGTCCCCCTGCCCACTGCCCGGAGATGGCCGGGATGGGCTCCAGCACCCCCGCGACCCTACTGAAGATAAGCGGTGCAGATAATGGATAGTTGTTGATTTGCTCAAAACAAATAGTATCACGATATTCTATTTATCTTAATTAAAAAAAAATCCAACTGCTTATTTTTACCCTCACCGTCTCCTGACATGGATTGGAAAAATAAGACTGTTCTCCTTCAAGGCAAACAGAAAGTATTGTTTTATCATGCTTAGTAGAAGAAAATTTTTATGATTATGTTCTAGTTGAAATCCATGGATCTGTTCAACAAAGAGGGAGACTGATCTGCTGCAGGAAAAATGTCCGAAATAATACAAAACATGTGGGAAGTCAGAAATGCAACTACCGTAAATTCCAGACTATAGAGCGCACCTGATTATAAGCCTCACTCACCACATTTTAAGAGGAAAACCAATTTTGTACCTACACAAGCCGCACTTGTATATAAGCCGCATGCGCCCGCATTAAAAAATGTAACACCAACACAAAATTAACCCAAAACCCGATTGAAACTGAATGTCCTTTATTAAGGTACAGAGTCCAAAAATCACAGCCGGCAAAATGAACGGAAAATTATACCGTACTTAAGGTTTGATGCAGACCTGCAGAGTCCGGGTCCCGTTGAAAGTAATCCAAGGAAAAAAGTGTATATTTCCAAAGGTAAGGGTGGTAAAAATATATATCCACTATTGTCCGCCGCGTCCACAAACACGTCTCACCTTTACTCCACTTCCCGTCAGCCCCCGTTTTTTTTTTCCCTTTCTTTTTGATTCGGACGTGCAAAACATATCAGAATAAGTCTCTAAAATAAATACGTTACAAAAATAACCAGTTGCAAATACATATTATACATGGTTACACATATTTACAAAGAAAACGGTACACCGAGAGAGTTTTCAAAGCTTTAATAATAATAATATAACTTTCATCCCAAACGGTGCCTGACAGGGCAGTTAATGGTAGCAACACGCTGGCAACATGCTTGCAACACAGTAAACGGGTCTGTTAAAAAAACATACCGTACTTGTAAAAATCACGGTAAACCTTCCTCATCTTTTTCCTTAGAACTGAATCCATCAAAGTCGTCTTCCTTAGTGTCGGAAAGGAACTTTGTCATATAAACGTCGTCCCACGCTCCCATCCACTCCTGATTCTGTGCCCTCCCCTCCGTCATGCAGCAGACCGGCTTTTCGGAACCCGTTGGTGGTGGTGGATTTTTTTGATGTGCCTTTCTTTTTCCATTTTGCATGATGAGGGTATGTCAACGCTAATTTAATTTGTGCACAAGCCAAGAAGTTGCAGTCTTCTTCGGCGCATATATTCCACCGGTCTAAATCTGTTGTACTCGAGCGGCGCTGGCGGCCGTTAGAAAAATTACATCAATTGGCCACATCACTGAATAAGCCGCAGGGTGGAATGTTTGGGAAAAAAGTAGCGGCTTATAGTCCGGAATTTACGGTAACTTAAATTCAACCTGAGAACACACCTGTAAAATTTACTAATTGGTGTTAATCTTATAAGAAAATAAACAGAAATCAATGCAACCACTTAAAATGAGCTGCAAACTAGCAATATTTTTGGTACATTAATGCCAACAGATTCCTTTTCATTGATACCAATAGGCACATACTGGATTTTATTACTGTATGATTCCGCAAAAGTATTTTTCAAATTGAGATGTTTCATCATGTCTGCTTGGCGAAATCAGACAGTAGAGATTGCAGTGCCAAACTGTGTGCTGCCAGCAATAGGGTACAGGCTCGGTCTCTCAGGCGTGTTTAGGTTGAGTGCTTTATCCCCTCTTCAATCTCGCCTTTTGTTTTGCGCCCATCCCCAATCATGAAAATAAATGAAATGGCGCAGTCATCTGTGGAGGCGAGCAGAGCCCCCTAGACCGGAGGAGGCCTTCGGGCAAAGATCATGCTCGTCGCAACACGTTGTCATGGTAGTGCGGAACAGGAGGAAGAACACGGTAGGGATATGCTGCCATGGAATGACAATCAGCCAAGAGGGGATGGGATGAGGGCTGGCTTACTGCCAGAAGTACAAAAACAACGGTCCTCTGATGGGTTGTGTAAAAAACATTGGTAATAAAAGCTTGAAAGTGGAAGCTTGTACTCTAGCTCCCCTGAATACAGGACGTATATGTCAATCTCAAGGTCAAAACCACATCTTATGTGTTTTGTTTACCAGCGAGCAAAGCAAGAGCGGTGATCATGTTTTTATTTGAGATCTAAGTATGTACTGTACATGTTTGTTTGCCTGTTTGCTTGTTTGTGTATGTTTCCACTTAAAAGAAGGAGGTCAGGTAGGTTATCTTAGATGTGAAAAATGGCAAAACAGATGAATCAGCATTTTTTTCCAAGAATTATGTACATCTGTTACAGGCAGTTAGGTAGTTACCCTTAAATGTAAGATCCGATATTTTCTGCAAGTGATTGATAAGAAGAAACATCCAACGTTCATATTTGTATTTTCTGGTTTTTTTTCCGATCATGTTGCAAACAAATATCAGATTCAGATTCAGATATACTTTATTGTCATTCTAGCACACGTGTATACAGAACGAAATGTCGATACATCTGACCCGTGCAGTTTCCTTGAATGTACAGATATAAATAAAATGTTGTATTGAGTTGGAGTATTGAAGTACTAATAATATACTAAATAATTATTGCTATGTATAGTATTATACAATAGTGCAAAGAGTGCAAGAGGAGCAGCTAACCAGATGTGCAAAAATGGGCAGTCAGGTAAACAAGTCACTATACAATAACAATAACACTGGAGTAAGTATGCAGAGGAGAACAGATGTGCAAAGGAGTGGCTAGGTATATAGAACTCCTAGTAGTGCAAAAAAACAAAACAGACAAACAGATGTACAGATTAGCAGCAGTGTAGACTTACTATGTATGTGATTGACCATTTAACAGTCTAATGGCCAGGGGGACAAAACTATTGCAGAACCAGGTGGTCCTGCACCGCACACTGCAGTACCTCTTCCCAGAGGCTAGCAGAGTGAACAGTCCATGATGGGGGTGAGAGGGGTCCCTAATGATGTTCTTGGCTCGGGATAGGCAGCGCTTCTGGCCAATGTCCTGAATGGAGGGGAGAGAAGTCCCAATGATTTTCTCTGCTGTCCTCATCACCCTCCTCACACTCCCCCAGTCCGAGGCACTGCAGCCTCCACACCACACAGAGATACAGCTGGTCAGGATGCTCTCTATGGTGCCCCTGTAGAATTGGATGAGGGTAGGTGGGGGCAGGTGGGCTCTCCCCATCCTCCGCAAGAAGTACAGGCGCTGCTGTGCCCTCTTCACCAGTGATGCAGTGGCAAAATCACATACCAAAATAAACAATCACCAGAAAAGAAAAAAAATGTATGACAAGTTGAAGCTGGGGCAGCACGGCGGCGCAGTGGTTAGCGCTTGTGCGGCACAGTTCATGTCATGGGAACCTGTCGTGGGTTCAAATCCAGCTCCAGACTTCCTGTGCGGAGTTTGTATGTTCTCCCCGTGCTTGCGTGGGTTTCCTCCGGGCACTCCGGTTTCCTCCCACATTCCAAAAAAAACATGCATTTCAGGTGAATTGGCCGGTCCAAATTGTCCCTAGGTGTGAATGAGCGAATGAGTTGTCTGTCCCTGTGTGCCCTGCAATTGGCTGGCAACCAGTTCAGGGTGTCCCCTGCCCACTGCCTGGAGATGGCTGGGATGGGCTCCAGCTCCCCCGCGACCCTAATGAGGATAAGCGGTACGGCTGATGAGATGAGATGAGATGAAGTTGAAGCTGAGGGTATTTTTGGCATTTTTTGTTTTTGCTGAATAAGCAGTTTTTTTTCCAGAAAGAAATTCTACTCTCCAAGGCCAAAACAAGTTTCGCAATGATTGTTATCTTTTACAAGCAATTATGTAGGTCACTCTAGAGGTGAATGACCCACCCAAAAATGGTTTTGCCGGGTGATGGTCTTATGAGGGACAACAATTCTAGTTTACTCTTTCTTTTATATCTGGTCTGACTACAGCACCCACCTAGCATCCAAAATAATTAGAAGCTGCGACCCAAATATAGAAAAAATGTCTACTTGTCAAGTGATGTCAATGAAAGGGTTATGCAGTGTGAAACAGAGATACATTATATTGATAGATAATTTTCATATTTGAAATAAAGTCCAGTCAAATCAGAACGACGCTAAGCAATAACATTTCCTTTAATGCAGCATTTTTAATGACATCTGAAATGCTTCATTTCAGTGGTTTAACAATGCTGTGAAAACGTATTTGCCCCCTTCCTGATTTTTTTTTTTATCACTCACAAAGGTTTTAGATCATCAAACCAATGGTAATTACACGCAGAGACAAATGAAAAACGCAATTTTGAAATGTTGATTTTATCTATTAAGTAATTGCCCCCTGAAACAAAAAGCGAGTTGGGCCATCTTTGGCACCGGTAATAGGAATCAAACGTTTATGATAAGTTAGTCTTTCATAAGGTCCTGGAGGAATTTGTGACATCTCTTCTTTGCAAAATTGTTTCAAATCTCCCATAGTGGAGGGTTTTCTAGCATAAACTTCCCGTTTAACGGCAGACCCCAGCATCTTGAAGTTATATACTATTTTGTACGCTGTTTTATTCCACTTATACTCGAAATACTTGTCCTAAGTTTGACCTCAGCCTTGAGTGCAACTTTTTAGGAGGATGTCGTAAAACGCCTGCTCTTTGGAATGTTTTCTTTGGTTTCAGTCTGTGCAGATAACAATCACTTATCACCTCACCTCAGGGGTTAGAATGTGTGTGTCGTGCCCCATTCTGTCCAGAGGATGATGACCTATCACCCTTCTTCCAAGCTTCAAAGGACGATTGGGAAATTTGCATCAACACGGCGCGGACCAATCAGCCAGAGGCTTGATCATGGGGTGTGAACATCTAATCGCCATGGGTTATAAGAGGAGGAGACCCCGGAACCTCGACGTCTCCTGCATTTGATTGTAAAATTGGCACAGGAAGAGACCAGATTTGTTCAACACTTTGATTCGGCTAAATGAATTAATATGTGGACTATATTTGGCGCTCGGCTCAATAATTTCCCTGACTTTAGAACATGCTCCAACTTGAAGGGATTACACAAGACACAGGAAGTGTCTTTGAAGTCAGATTTCAGTTTGGTAAATGTTAAAACCTTACAATCTATATTGGATTTAAATGCGGACTTTGATTCGGCCACTCCAGAACCAAAATGTTTTTGTTTTTTTTGCCATTCAGAGGTGTATTTGCTAGTGTGATTCAAATAGTGGTCCTGCTGCATGATTCATGATTGTTTGGGTTTGAGGGCACAAACTGATGGCCGGACATTCTCCTTGAGGATCTTCTGGTAAACACGAATATTCATTACTCCATCAACCACAGAACATGATCCTGGTCTTAAGGCAGCAAAGCAACCCTAGACCATCACACTGCCACCATCATGCTTTATTGTTGGCGTCACGTTCTATTTGTCAAATGAAAAGAGCTGCTCACCTGCTAAAAAGTACATTCTTGAATCAGTTCATCTCATCTCATCTCATTAGTTGCACCGCTTATCCTCAGTAGGGTCGCGGGGGGTGCTGGAGCCCATCCCAGCAATCATCGGGCAGTGGGCAGGCGGACACCCTGAACTGGTTGCCAGCCAATCACAGGGCACACAGGGACTGACAACTCACTCGCTCATTCACACCTAGGTACAATTTGGACGAGCCAATCCACCTGAAATGCATGTCTTTGGAATGTGGGAGGAAACCGGAGTGCCCGGAGGAAACCCACGCCTGCACGGGGAGAACATACAAACTCTGCACGGTAAGTCCGGTAGCTGGATTTAAACCCACACAGGAGGTTCCCAAGACCTTAGAACTGTGCCGCACACGCGCTAACCACTGCGCCGCCGTGCTGCCCTGAATCAGTTCAAAGAATATTTTTTTCAAAAGTCTTGAGAATAATCAAGATGCTTTTTGGCAAATGTGAGACGACTCATCATAATATTTTATGACAGCGGAGTTTTACGCCTGTACACTCACCCATAAATGCCATTTTTGGCCTGTGTCTTTATTATAGTTGAGTCATCAACACAGACCTTAACTGGGTTGTGAAATCTGCAAAGTATTGAAAAGTAAAAGTAAAGCGCGGTACAGAAATGGATTACTATATTGTATACAGTGGGACCTCGGTTATCGCGGTTAATGGGGACCAAAACCACCCGCGAAAAGTGAAAATCCGCGAAGTAGCGGCGCACCTTCTTTATGTACCATACCGTGGATTCATTCAGGAGATATTGTCAGGCTGTAGCTATTTCCTGCTTTCAACTTGCCCAATAAACTCACTTTTTCGTTAATCGTTAACATCTTTCGCTTTTTGTTCGGTTCATTAGATGCACCAAGGGATAAAGAGCGTTTGGGGGGCATCACGAAGGGCTTCATAAAACTTTTAGATTTAAAAATTGACCGCGAGAAAAACGCTAACGAACTGCGAGCTATGGCAATGAAGCGTACAGTACTGTATACGAGGTAAGCGTGGTCTACTGTAGTGATTGGGCCAATGGGGAGTCGAGTATTTAGCGAGTGCTGGCCAATGAGCTTGCGTTTATTGGCTGTGACGTTTAGCGTATACTTGCATTTCTTTGTGTTTTAAAACTTTTGGAAAATGATGCAATTACTAATTCTAATTGAATATTTTGTTTTCAAATTTTGTAAAATAATGTCATTTCAAATTTTAATGTAATCTTTTTCATTATTATTGATTTTTTAATTTTTTCTATTGATGTTATTTATTTATTTTTTAACTATTACAGGCCGCGAAGCTCTGAAGCCGCGAACGTCGAAGCGCGAAGTAGCGAGGTCCCACTGTAATCAGACATATTAAGGCACAGGTGTCAAACGGGCGGCCCGCGGGCCAAATCAGGCCCGCTAAGGGATTGAATGTGGCCCGCGAGACAACACTCAGAGAAGCGCAAGAGAAAAACAGGCTGCAGGTTGAAATATGTCCACTTGATGTTGCCAAAGCCAGGTGCCTCGAACAAAGACACTGTACTTGTATTTGTTTCGCTCTCTCTGTCTCTCTTTCTCTCTCTCTCTCTGTCTCTCTCACTCTGTCTTTCTCTCTCTGTCTCTCTCTTTTCCACCCCTTTTCTCCCTCTCTGTCTCTTTCACTCTGCGTCTCTTTTTCTCTTCCTTTGTTGCTCTTTGTCTCTCTTCTCTTTCTCTCTTCATACCCTTCACGTTTTCTTTTCTCCTTTCTCTCCTTCTGTCTTTCTATTTCTCTTTGGATTTCTTTCTTCCTCTCTCTTTCTTTTCCCCCTCTCTCACGACTTTTTATCATTTGTTTCTCACGCTCTCTCCCTCTGTCTCTTTTTTTTTCTTTGTCCCACCCACTCTCCTTTTCCCTCCCTCTTTCTCTTATTTCTTTATCTCTTTTTCTTTCTCTTTAATCTACTAGTCCGGCCCCCGACAGAAAGATTGTTCTATCGTGTGGCCCCCGAGTTACAATGAGTTTGACAGCCCTGTATTAAGGGATACACAGTTCAACAGCTTTGCAAAAATGATTGAACAAAGTATCGTTCAACAAGTCCAGTCCCACTTTTCGGTGTTGTTAAAAGTTGTTCATTGGCACAGTTCAGATGAACCACCCCAAGCCCCAGGACAATAACCCCATTTAGCTCAAAAGTTGCTTGACTTCTGGGTGTTGTGCAGTTCAAGCTTCTTACGTGGCTTTATTTGCTCAAAGGCTGAAAGTTTAGTGGGATGAGGGATCAACCCCGGGGGAAGACGGGTGAGATCTTAATGAGTTGCGCAACTTCCACCGCCGCGGTTCCTCTGATGTAGCGCCGAGGCCAGCTTCGGGGGGACTTAAGTGTAATCCGGAGATGGAGGGAGATTTGCAGGTAGACAGGCCAGAATTCTGATTTGATGACTTTGTTTTTCCAGACAGAGGAAGAGGTTGGCTGCCTGCCTCTGTGTGGTGATGGATGATTAAATTCATTTCTTCTACAAAAGTTTGTACGATTTACTACCGTAAATTCCGGACTATAAGCCGCTACTTTTTCCCCTAACTTTCAACCCTGCGGCTTATACAGTGATGCGGCCAATTTATGTAATTTTTCTAAGGGCCGCCAGCGGCGCTCGCGTGTTGCTACCATTAACTGCCTCGTCAAAGCTATATTATTATTATTAAAGCTTTGAAAACTCTCTCAGTGTACCGTCTTTCTTTGTAAATATGTGTAACCATGTATAATATGTATTTATTTGTATTTATTTTAGACACTTATTATGATATGTTTTGCGGGTGAACGAAAAATGAGTGGCGGAACAAACGCGGGGTGCAGAGTTTAAGTGGGGACCGCTAAAGGTGAGGGACAGACAAGGAAAGAAGAGGGGGTAAAAAGTTGGTTAAAGAAAAAGGAGTTGCGTGAGTAAATATGTTCATCTGATATATTTTTCCCACCCTTACCTTTGGAAATATACACTTTTTTTCCTTGGATTACTTTCAACGGGACCTGGACTCTGCAGGTCTGCATCAAACCTTAACTACCGGTATCATTTTCCGTTTATTTTGGCGGTTGTGATTTTTGGACTGTGTACTTTAATGAAGGACATTTAGTTTCAATCGCGGGACTTGAGGTCGGGTTTGGGTTAATTTTGTGTTTGTGTTTGTGTTACATGTTTAAATGTGGGTGCATGCGGCTTATATACAGGTGCGCCTTGTGTATGGACAAAATCGGTTTTCCTTTTAAAATGTGATGGGTGCGGCTTATAATCAGGTGCGCTCTATAGTCCGGAATTTACGGTACATAACTTAGCCACTGATTGCAAAGGCATGATTTACTCGATTAGTTAGCCATTTGTCTTTTTATCCATCCATTGGGTAGCTTTTTGCCTGGTTAGATATGTTGTAGTTTTCCTAACCGGTTGATTCATTTAGTTGTAAGAAGTAGTGGGTAGTGGCTGCTTTACTGATAATGGTTTTCGTTATTAGCTAGTACAGGGGAGGCCCACCCAGTCCTCAAGAGCCACATGTCCTTCATGTTTTTGGAATATCCCTGCTCCAATACAGGGGATTTCAATCAGAGGGATTGTTGTCAAGCTCCCACACAGCTCGTCAAAGAGCTGCATTGCATTGCATTGCTGTTTACGTTCCAACGGATGCTAACGTTAGCATAGCGCTAAATCTCCTGCCCGCTGCTATCAATAAATAGCAGCTTGCACACCCATTTTATCGTCGCCGGCGACTTTAATCGAGCATGTTTAAGGATTGTAGTTCTCAAATCCATTCAACACGTGGACTGAGCAATTAGGGAAAAAACACTGGACTGTGTGTACAGTAAGATCAAACATCTAGTTGGATCCGGCCATCTCTGTCTGTCCCTCACCCCCTCATACACCCCTCATCCGGAGGAAAACAGCTTATACAACAAAAACAGTTAAAACATCTTCTTTGTTACTTTATCTCTTTGTTTTCCTTATCCTCACTGTAAAATGTGGACCTGGAGTGCCACGTCCAATTTCGTTGTCACGATATATCCCATGTTGTAACAATGACAATAAAGGTATATTCTATTCTATTCTATTCTATTCATTACCTGAGTTGGAAAGGGAAACATGCAGGACATTCGGCTCTAAAGGACTGTGTTGGCCACTCTTGAGCTGGTAGGTTGGTCAATCTTTCCATTAGTTTATTTTTATTTCATTTTTTTCTCTACCATTTTCTCTTCCTTGAGGGAAATCTTTTAGTTGGCTCTTATTAGTACTATATGTTATCTTGTTGGTTTAGCTTGTTTGGCCCTGACATATTATAATAGTTTGTGTCATGTCCTGCACGGTTGTCAAGGCGCCCAGCTGGCCCCGCCCCTTGACACCGGCTGACACGCATTGGACTGATTGCTTTTGGAATACTTTAACACTCCTTTTGGGACTGCCCGTTGCCAGACCATTGCTTAACCTCGTTGAAACCCTGTCCATGCCCGTTTGATCTGAGTAATGCTTAGTTTGTAATTTTGATTGCCTTTGAACCTGTTTTGTTTTGTTTTTGGTCCGTTTGTGTGTTGGACAACTTTTCTTTCCTAATTAAAGTGACAGATCGTCTACGCATATGAGTTCCGATTTGCTGCTCCCCGGCCCGTTTCGTGACAATTTGTTAAGGTGTTCAGTTGGTTGGTAAAGATGTTGGTTGGTTTAGCCGCATATATGTCCTCTGGGGGGTATTGCGCACAAGTGGAATAAAGAATAGCCGGGCTAACTGAATAACAACACCTTTATCTAATATGGATGGCAGATTTTGGCTTAATCCGTTGCACTTTTGCTGAGCCTGGATGAAGAGGCGCGGCTATGTCAAGCCTGTCGTACATATTTGGGATTAATACGCTAATGGACCCCGCGATCAAGATCAGAATCAAAGATTGGAAAATGAAAAAGTCCAGTGTCATTTACGGTCGCTGAACAATAGTTCCTAAAGAAGATTTGAAAAAAAATATTAGAAAACAAGTTTATACGAGGGCAGCACGAGGCCCCACGATGCGGAGGTCCAGGGTTTAATTCCAGATACCGCAGCCTCCTCGTGCGGGGATTGCATGTTCTCGTCCGGGCCCTTCAGTTTCCTCCCACATTCCAAAAACATGCGCATCGGGTTGATTGGCCGATCTGAATTGTCCCTAGGTGTGAATGAGCGAGTGAATTGTATGTCTCTATGTGCCCTGCAACTGGCTGGCAACCAGTTCAGGGTGTCCCCTGCAGTGTTCCCTCTAAGCTGCGCGCGTGCGCAATTGCGCACTGCTCACACGTTCTTAGCGCACGAGAGAATATAGCCAGCGTACAAAAATGAGGGCTCATAAATGACTAATTAAGAATCGACTAAAGTCAAAGTTACAGTGCATGAAGGTAAAAATACACGGGTTCCGCTGACGTTGTGTCCTATAAGCGGTATTTTGAAGTCGAGTCGAAGTAGAACGAAGTTGAGTAAAGTTAGTAGAGTTTGTCGAGAACCGGCTTCTTTGGCTTGGCTCACTAAAAGGAACCGACTCTTTCGGGTCCTAAACGGCTCTTTCGGTTGTTTTTGCTTCTTTTACTTTTGCATCCCAAAAATGACCAAATATTATGTAAAATTATGCACAAAATGACTTAAAGGAAGGGGGGAATAGAACAAAAAAGAAAAAAAATACCAAAATGAAAAAGTACTGAAAAGCTGAGGAAAAAAGGAAAAGAAAAAAAGAAGGAACATTTTGAAAAAAGCCAGAAAAAGAGAAAAGAAAGAACTGTAGGAAAAAAGTAAATAGAGAACAAAAAGAAAAAAGTAACAGCTCTGAAAAAATAAACACAATGAGATTTTTAAAGGAATTTAAAAAATAGTAGAAAAAAAAAACAGAAAAAAGAAGAAAAAGTTTGTGTTGCATTCCAATAATTTCCAATTAAATCAAGTGAATCTTGTTGCCAACATTGTACTTCCACTAAAAAATGTGATTAAGTACAGTTCTGTATCTTACAACCGACTAAATAAGCCCCCAAAAATGTTAATATTTTGCAACAAAATATATCAGGAAATAAAAAGGAATGGATATCTTGTGAACGAATTGTAAGAACAAACGACGTTTGTAGGCTGTACAACCTTTGCAATAGTACATGAGTCAATTCATTCAAAAGAGGAAAACAATTTTGCATTGCCGGAAACTCAGAAAAATGTAACTTGATGTCAAGTTTTGGACATGTTTGATATTGATTTAGTTGCCACACTTGGGATTGCCATTGCTCACTGTTGTTTCAAGCGTTGCTCACCGACTTTGTGTGAACGCTCAGACCCATGGAATATTGGACATTGGTCCCCTGCCCGTTGCCCGAAGTTGGCTGTGATGGAATCCAGCACCCCTGTCACCCTGGTGAGGATAAGCGTTGCAGGAAACGGATGGAGGGAAGTTTACAGGAGCACTGTTATTTTGGAAAACCTGGCAGAAAATTGCGCAAACGCTCAAACAAACCATATGCTATTTGTCATTACCAAGTCGTCATGTTTCCTTGCATAGCCTTGTCTCAAAAGGCTGTCCTCACCACCATAACTACAACAATTGTCATGTGATGAGTATTCAATAGTTGTGTGATTTTATTTTTGCCAACCATGCGGGAGGCCGAGGTTCAATGCCCGGCCGATGATAATTTAGCCCACGTGTAAAACAATTTAAAGGTTATTTGAAATAATGCAACCAATGAAAACAGTCCATGGAAACACTGAAAAACCCAAGTCAGCTTTTTTTGCCTGTTTTCACATCTGAGGGTAATCTACGTGACTGCCTGTAACAGATGGACATAATTCTTTGGAAAAAATGCTGAATCAGCTATTTTGCCATTTTTCACATCTAAGGTAACCTACCTGCCAGTTTTTAAAAGATAGAGATCATATCTAAACTCCCCGTCCTTAATTTTCCACACAATTGACAGTAAAGGAGATAGATTTATCTCTGGGGATAATCGTTGCCTTGTTGTTAGCCCGGTCTAGAGCAGGCTAGATGTAGAGGATAAATCACTACGGTAACTGAAGTGAGTTACATTTAACCTGCTTTTACGTTACTGAATTGAAGTTTTGTGCAACAACCCCCTTGTGTCTAACTAGTTTTGTTTGCTGGGTTTGTCATTACAGTGGAACCTCGGTTCTCGACCATAATCCTTTCCAGAACCCTGTTCGAAAACCAATTTGTTCGATCACCGAAATCATTTTTGCCATTAAAAATAATGTAAATTGTTTTAATCCGTTCCAACACCCTGAATGTTTACATTGACATCATCATGGCGGCGCCCTGTTCGGCTGCGGCTGCATCGGCTTGCAACGGTTTTTTTACACGTCGGCCATAAGATCCAGTCTTCGACTCAGTTTTGATGGCGCACAAAGTCGGCTCGAATTGCAGATTAAGATACGATCGCAGTTTTTTTTGCTGGATATGCGATCATCCAGACATCAAGCGCTCGGTGTTTATTAGCCACGGACTGCTATGTCAACAAGACCCAGCGGCCTACAAAGCAGCGAAGCAGAGTGGCAAGACAGCGGCGTGACGAGGAAGCGGGCCGGGCTAACAGCTAGGCTAAAGGCTAACCCCTCTAACATCCATTTTGCTCTACAACGTTCGCTCTCTGGACAATAAACTGGACCATTTAACAACTGGAAGTGGCATCGAACCGCGAGATGACGAACTGCTGCGCTAAAATTCTGACGAAGACATGGTTAATCTTATCTATCCCGGCTGACGTTCAAAGAACCTGTGCGGGTCAGATGTATCGACATTTCGTTCTGTATACACGTGTACACGAATGACAATAAAGTAAATCTGAATCTGAATCTGAATTGAATGTTTAACGTAAACATAAAGCTAACCAAGGCTAATCGTATGTCCGCGTTATCGTAATCTTCTGTACGAAAGATTACGCTAACATTAACGTGTAAAAAAAAAAAAAAAAAAATCAGGTTGTTTACAAGTCATTTAGCACCCGGGTCTCCACAACAAGTGGTGAGCGGTTCATTGGAAAGGGGGCTCCGTTCCAACACCCTGAATATTGGGCTCTGTTCCAACACCCTGAATGTTTACCTTGAATGTTTAACGTAAACATAAAGCTAACCTAGGCTAATCGTACTTTCGCGTTATCGTAATCTTCCGTACGAAAGATTGCGCTAACATTAACGTGTAGAAATAAAAAAAAAGTATAAAGAAAGTAATTATGAATAGGATTTCTTACCTTTGTGGTGGTCAGCAGAAGGCGCAGGCAAGATCAGACACTCGCACAGCTCCTTCATATTTTGCTATTATTTCTTTCTTAAATGCAATAGTTGTACGCACTACTTTTCTTTTTTCACCTGTAGCAACTTTGCTGCTTGCACTGACTTTCTTTGGAGGCATAATTAGGGGCTAAAACACTTCGTACCTAACAGCGAAGCAAGAATTTCTACATTAAAAGAGAAAGCAAAATGAAGCACGTCCGCACGCGATAACAGTTGGTCAGGAAAAGAGCGATCTACACCCGTATGCCGCTCAGCTTCGCACCCTAGCGTACGCACTCACGCATTACCGGTGTTCGAACTACGATTTTTTGACCGAACAGCGAAGCAAGAATTCCTCGAATTTTTTGGTCGGACTCCGATTTGTCCGAACTGAGAGGCGTTCGAAAACCGAGGTTCCACTGTATTATGTTAGTGTGTTGGTAGAGTAGTTAATGAGGTACACATTGCAGTAAGTAATGCTTTGGTTAAAACCTAAATTTTGGTCAACTGCAGGAGCGCAGGACTTTACCTCAAACCTTTCTTTAGTTTTTCAGTACAGTGGTGTTTCGATGCTTCTATTTTAGTCCTCAGATGTGCAAAATGTTTACTCTTTCCATTCTCACAAAAGGTGTTACAGTGCAATCACCCCCATCAGTCCATTTAATAAGTCATGAACTCTCAGGGATTATTCTTAGCACTAAGGTGTTAATGGAGGAAGAGGAGGTGATGGCACACTGAGGGATGCTACACACGTTGGTCCTGCCAGGGTGGATAAAGAGAACCCGATCACGGTTGGGTCCGGTCGAGTGTGTAATCAGTCAGAGGTGTGGCCTGTCCATCAAATGGCTGACAGCCCGCAAGCAGATCGGCGACCGTTATGTGACAACCTCTAAACGAGGACTTTAAATTAGTTCCATGGGTGGCGGAGCTTTCCCCATGAGTTCTACCCACACAAACACACACACAGTGCAAAGCTCCATTTCCATTGCCACCTCTCATTTCCTTGCTCAGACTCCTGCTGCCACTGTGACTGCATGATCACAAACCATTTAAGTCTCCTCTTCACGCAATATTCCAGCCTGTCTGTCACATTTGGCCCAGCCACCCTCTCGTGGACACAGGATAGAACTATTTATTGTTTGGCTTTTTTATTTCTAGCAGGATCTCAAAGTCATTTAGAAATGTATGAACTACAGTGGAACCTCGGTTCTCGACCATAATCCTTTTCAGAACCCTGTTCGAAAACCGATTCGTTCGATCATCGAAGTCATTTTTCCCATTAAAAATAATGTAAATCGTTTTAATCCGTTCCAACACCCTGAATGTTTACCTTGAATGTTTAACGTAAACATAAAGCTAACCCAGGCTAATTGTACGTTCGCGTTATCGTAATCTTCGGTACGAAAGATTATGCTAACATGAACGTGTAAAAATAAAAAAATCAGGTTGTTTCATGCAGGTGGGGTATTGCCTAGCAAGACCAGGCACTCGCACACCTCCTTCACATTTTGCTATTATTTCTTTCTCAAATGACATAGTTGTACGCACTACTTTTCTTTTTTCACCCGTAGCAACTTTGCTGCTTGCATTGATTTTCTTCGGAGGCATAATTAGGGGCTAAAACACTTCGTACCTAACAGCAAAGCAAGAATTTCTGGACATTTTTGGTCGGACTCCGATTTGTTCTAACTCAGAGGCGTTCGAAAACCGAGGTTCCACTGTACTGTTAAACTTAAAAGCAAGAAAGTCCGAGGCAAGTTCCACAACCAAGCAAATGGGCCAGTAAACATAATCAGGCAACTGATCAAATCCAGCAATTATGAGTCTGATTTGCCAAAGAAAGGTCAAGTCAAGTCATTTTTATCTGCATAGCCCTTAATCACAAAGAGTATCAAATGGCTGCAAAGGTTATTGCACAGACTATTATTTCAGTCTATTATTACACCATCCCCTGATCTGGAACCAACATGAGGGCAAGGAAAAACTCAAAAACCTAAACATGAGGAAAATGAAGAAACCTTGAGAAGGGACCGCACATGTGGTATTCCCCCTTTCAGGATTACTGCAATGGATGTTGCAATTACAAATAATACATATCTATTGTCAACAAAAAATATAGGTTGTTCATATGTTATAGAGTAAAAGTGTGTTTTAAGCTTAGATTTAAATATTTCCACTGAGGTTGCAGATCGAATCTCAGGGGGAAGAGCATTCCACAGCACCGGTGGAGAACGCTCTCGAACCTGCGGAACTCTTCTTGACTCACTTAAAAATTTAGGTGTCACATTTGACCCTGATCTGTCCTTTCAAACACATGTGAAGAAAATGACTAGAACCGCTTTCTTCCATCTTCGTAACATTGCTAAAATTCGTCCTATACTGTCTCAGTCGGATGCGGAGAGTAAAATTCACGCGTTTGTTACCTCCCGTCTCGATTACTGTAATGCACTACTCTCCGGTCTTCCGATGACCAGACTCAAGAGTCTTCAGCTGGTACAAAATGCCGCAGCGAGGCTTTTAACTAGGACAAAAAAGTCCGATCACATCACGGCGATTTTGGCTAACCTGCATTGGCTCCCTGTTAGCCTAAGATGTGATTTCAAGGTTCTCTTATTAGTATACAAAATCATACATGGACTTTCCCCCTCACATCTTTCCGATCTGATTTCCCCCTATGTTCCGGCCCGAAGCCTTCGTTCTGAGAACGCCGGTCTTCTGGTGATCCCAAGAGCCAAGAAGTGTTCGAGAGCGTTCTCCATCCGGGCACCGGTGTTGTGGAATGCTCTTCCCCCTGAGATCCGATCTGCAACTTCAGTGGAAATGTTCAAATCTAAGCTCAAAACTCACTTCTACTCTATAGCATATGAATAACCTAAACTGCTTATGTGTAATAACCTGTGAAGCCCTTTGAGACTCTTTGTGATTAAGGGCTGTACAAATAAAAATGACTTGACTTGACTTGACTCTTGGGATCACCAGTAGACCAGCGCTTTCAGAACGAAGGCTCCGGACCGGAACATAGGGGGAAGTCAAATCTAAAAGATATGAGGGAGCAAGTCCATGAGGAAAGTGATATGTTTATAACATTTAGAACTGAAGGTCCAAGGACTCCAAAAAGACCTTTATTAAGCGAACCCGGAAGCGGGTCAAACAGGCAAGTCGTCGGTTTGGCCGTATTCACCACCTGTTTAAGATTATCGAGTGACAGATCACTAAATCTGGACAAATTCCCTGGACAGCCACCATGTCGATATGTGAAGAAACTTGTCCCCCACAAATCAATGATTCAATCTGTAGAGTCTATAAAGATATAAACCCATGGCTGACCAAATAATTCATGCAGACGCAGGAAAAATAGGGTTTTTACTACTGCAGTAGAGGAAGGGATCCGCTAGCTAGCTTGACTGGATCCCTCTCATCTACTTCCGGTTTCAGCAGCGCATTTATTGGAGTCACGCATGCGCAGCACTGTATTTTCCGCACTATGAGCCGCACCGGGTTATAGGGCGCACCCCGAAAAAATAGTTTTTGGTCCTATATCTTCCATGGATAAGGCGCACCGGATTATTAGGCGCTACAATGGGAACGTCGACAAAACAGTCAGATAGTTCAGTCAAACGTATTACCCCCGTAACATTCCAAAAGCTTGCAAAGAAGCAAATACGTGTCGAGAACACGTGCGGATGCGGTGTCCATACGATGTCACTCAAATGCATCGTTCCATCATTTGGAAGGTTAAATTATTGGGAATCAAGAAATGCCAACCATTCCTTAGTTTCTATATTATTTTTCGCTCTCAACTTTACTGTGCATATGACAATAAACACTTGGAATTGAGTTTAATTTAAAAATAGATACTCCATTCCATCCATTATCTGCACCGCTTATCACAGAAACATCGAGTTCAGTCTGAAACAAGATACAGGGAAAATATATAGCCGGAGTAGCTCACCGAAGTCGTTGTGTTCAATAATAATGCGCAGCCATGGTCCTCTTATATCCGTGAGTGTAGTAAATCCAGGAGAATAAAATGTTTACAAATACAGAATAGTAAAAAATGCTTTCTCTATGCCGTCAACTACGTGCTATTCACATTCATCTTTTTCGGCCAATTGCAGGCTTTGTTTTGCCGCTTAAGCCTATGCCAGCCTGTAAATGATAAAAAAGATCCGCCCCTTGACCTCCGAATAACTTTAGCCAATAGGGATCGATTCAACTGATTATTGACACATCTTATTCGGCCAATTGCAGGCTTTGTTTTGCCGCTTTAGCCTATGCCAGTCTGTAAATGATAAAAAGGATCCGCCCCTTGACCTCCGAATAACTTTAGCCAAAGGTGATCCATTCAAATGATGATTGACACATTGATTAGCCAATGAAACGCCGGTAAATAAATCCCAGCATACAGCGCGGACTACTTGGCGTTCGAGGAAAATCGAGTCGGCGGCTGCAAGTTAGTTGGAAGACTTTGCGACTTAATATTGATCCATAAATAAGGCGCACTGTATTATAAAGCGCATGGTCAGCTTTTGAAAAAAATAAAGGCTTTTAGGTGCGCCTTATAGTGCGGAAAATACGGTACATACAATGGAGTCCCGCATGCGCATTACATTACAATTGAAAAAGACTGAAAATTGTGGATCTTTGAATGTGACTGTATGTGTGTGTGTGAATGATTACTTGTGTATTAAAAATAGGAAAATAGGTTAAACAAGTAAATGTCATAGCAAATTAATTTGTAACATAGGAGTCTGAGAAATACACAATAACTAAAAGTAGCTTACTTTACACAATCAAATTTCTATCCATCACACAAATAAACTACAAAAGACAGGTTTTAGTGGGAAAATCTGCAAAAAAAAAAAAGAAGAAAAAAAGATAAATGAACCAACTCATGACGACAAAACGTTTATGTCCATACTACACTGATAATGCCATATCTCGTCTGATCTCGGAAACTATGCATGGTTGATACTTGTATGGAAAACTGCTAGAATAACAATGGTTAGAATGTCTGCCTCACAGTTTAAAGGTCCTGGTTTCAATTCCAGCTACCGGCTTCCCTGTGCTGAGTTTTGCATGTTCTCTCCGTACCTGTGTGGTAGTCTGCCTCTCTGTGCTCTACGACTGTCTGGAAACCAGTTTAGTGTGTTCCCTGCCCACTGCCTGAAGACAGCTGAGATAGAATTCAGCACCCCCTTTGACCCTGGTGAGGATAAGCGAGTCAGAAAATGGATGACCATATAACTCACTCACTCATCGGGTATGTTTACATGTAGGGGATAGTTGGATTGGGATCAGATCGTGT
Source organism: Urocampus carinirostris (assembly GCF_059441175.1). Classification (NCBI taxonomy): domain Eukaryota; kingdom Metazoa; phylum Chordata; class Actinopteri; order Syngnathiformes; family Syngnathidae; genus Urocampus; species Urocampus carinirostris. The sequence continues at coordinate 40,352,918 of NC_142354.1, forward strand.
TTTGGGAGCAATCCAAATAATCCGTTTACATGATTCGTGACAAACCGATACTTTAGGGGATGAACTAATTAGCAGGACGAAGCACAAGGGAAGTATTTTTATTCATGTCACACACACCAATTAATGAATGACTGTACTTGTTCCCTCATTGCTCAAAAGGTGTGCTTCGTCTCTGCTCCTCATGTGTTAACAAGTTGTGATCACAACAGTGACTGAAAATAAACTGAAAGTGGCACAGGAAAATCGACCAAATCACTTATTCAGCAAGTTAGCCTGCGTCATAGAGTATTATTCATTTCAGTACAAAGTATTATATATATATATATATATATATATATATATATATATATATATATATATATATATATATATACAGGGTTGGGTAGGGTTACTTTAACTGGGTTATTTTCAATTACTTTTGGATTACGCCAATACCAAATATGCTAATCAAAGACAAAAGAAATTAAATGTGAATACAATTCACAACACGTAGTAAGCTTTATCTCCTGGCTTTGATCTCCGGCAAAACTAACATAAAATGCGACAAAAACAAAATGAAAATAAATCCAAACAGCTTGTCAACATCATTTCATTTTTGCCGTTCCATGTATTAGCCTGCACAAAATTTTGTATTTTATTCATATTTATTTTATTTTTTATTCATAAGTTTATTTTGTCTTTTATTAGCATATTTGGTATTGGAGTAATCCAAAGTAATCAAGTTAAAGTAACCCTACCCAACCCTGTAATATATATATACATATATATTTATATGTGTAATATTTTAATTTCCCAGGGATGCCAAAATAAACTATTAAAGGAGAGTTTAGTATTGAACCACAGTCAAAATGAATGAAGATGCTTTTGAATATCATCTATTTTTCAGAGTTTGGCTGCCAAGACTCCCTTTATTATTTTTCATTTTACAACCTCTTTTTAAAGGAGACTACCATATCATCAACAACTTCGACCTGAGTTATGCCCCAAAACAATAGATTACACTATGCTACTGTGGGTGCGCACAATAACTCATTGGTAAAGTTGTTGCACAGCTTCCTAAGGAAAATCTTTATGTGACAGATCAGCATCCGCATCATCGAGATGGTTGCCATTAATGCCATTTGGATTCCTTTAATATCTAACCCCATGTGATCTCCATAATCTGAGATTACATTGTGTAGAAAAGCTAAAAGAGGCAATAAATCTTCTCTAAAGGATCCCATCCCTTATGAAAAAGACTGGATTATTCCCTTGGGTTCGGTTTTATGACTGAGATTTAATTCCCTCTGAGAATCAGTACTAGATCTTTGTTTGCCTGGCTCCCTCTTGCTCCCTTTCGCTCCCCACGAGGGGATTCTTGATTTATAGATATCATTTGACCTGTTAAGGCAACAGTCTGCCAAAAGTCCAAGATTAAGTGCCAATGTCTGGGCTGACAGCGGGTTCTGCTGCTAATTTTACATGATCTATGGGGCTAATACCTGTTCTCCATCCAGACCTGTGACTCCTGTCAGGGGTTTGGCTTAAAACAACCCGTACATCAAACTATCAAGCAATTATTTCAGCATGTTTTGGCACTCGTTTTGAAAAACTAGAAAGCAGGTTTCTGAATCGATACTGCAGATGCCCTACAGGAATGTCTTTGCAACAGAACATAATGATTTGTGTCTCAGGGATGCAAGGGTTTCGAAACGTGCACATTCTTCACATAATCCCCAACCTGTCCTTTGGTCTAAGGTCACATGAGCAAGGTCAGTATTTCCAACTGCAGATGATGTCATGAATCAAGAGTCTCTATTCTGCATGTATTGTTCCTAGTCACGGGTTATTATTTGAGCAAGTCGAAAAAAAATGTGATGAAAAATCCCCCGAAAACATCATGATCCTCTGCTGGTGCCAACAGAATTGTCATGAAGTGGTGCATACAAATCCCAAGAGTTAATGAAATATACCATACTTTCTACCAGGGTTGGGTAGGGTTACTTTAACTAGATTACTTTCAATTACTTTTGGTTTACTCCAATACCAAATATGCTAATAAAAGACAAAATAAACTAAATATGAATAAAATTACAAAATATTGTGCAGGCTTGGGGAGTAACGGAATACATGGAACGGCAAAAATGATGTTGGCAAGCTGTTTGGATTCATTTTCATTTTGTTTCTGTCATGGCCTGCATGGTCGCCGTGGCGACCGGCTGGCCCAGCCCCCTGGGCACCGGCTGTAGTAGATCAGCTAATTTGCGTGTGTGCTTCTTATGGGTGGGTTTGGGGTATTGCGGGTGCTGGTTCATTGCATTTTCTGTTCTGTTTTGCTCTGTCATGTTTTGTTTGATTCGGAGGAATCCGGTGTTTGGACGTTTTGAGTAAAGCCTGTTTTGTGAGTATCCCTAGTCTTAGTTCCTGTTTGCCTGTAAGCCTGTTTTTGTTTTGTTTTGTCCGTGAGAGCTGGACGACTTTTATTTTGCTAAATAAAAGTATTGATCATTAACGCAAATGAGCTCTCCCTTCCTGCCTCCTTCCCCGTTCTGGTCCGGTCCCCCCGACAGAATGAACCAGCCCCCGCAATACCCACAACCCACCCATAAGAAGCACACACGCAGATTAGCTGATCTACCACAGCCGGTGCCCAGGGGGCGGGGCCAGCCGGTCGCCACGGTGTTCAATAAATGTTTATCCTGGTTGGCCCGCGACCTTAAGTGTGTTGTGAATTTTGGCCCCTTGTGCAATTGAGTTTGAGATTCCTGCTCTACCACAATCAATAAATCCTCTTTTTGATCACTACATGACAACCTGCCAATCGCGTTGTGCTTGTCAAACTGTATTTTTTTAATCCTTCAGTTGATGTACAAATGCATCACTAACACATCCAAAGGTGTAAATCCCTCTCCGAAAAAAGACCAACAAACAAAAACTCTATTTCTTCCTTGAGAGACATTTTCTCAATATTGCTGCGCCCGCCATCTGTTTCAATTTTTCCGTACAATGTCGGAGACATGAACTAATTACCAGTGGATTACGACACTGCGCAGGCTATTGAGAATTAAGTGACTGTGATTTTGATTAAAATGTTACAAAACAAAACAGACATGGCATGGATGAACTCATCACTATATTTGCAACAACAGCTGTTGGTATTCCAGACACACTGAGCAGAGATAAACACAAAGTATTCCCGCATTATTTTATGACAGCAGCACATCGAAAAACCAAAGCTGGAAACCCAGAGGGCCTATCTTTTAAAGAACACTAAGATTAAAAGCAATAAAGCTGCCGTGTCCAATTTATAGAGACGGCTTCACAAGTACCTGTCAACCTTCTATTCTGTCACCATGAGCAGAAACACATACACAGGATAATTTCTGTGTCGGAAATAAAAATAAAAATTCAAAACCATATATATAATATAACAACAGAATTTTTTTTATAAATCAGCAATCAAGTAGCGTTTTGTCAAAGAAAAAAGGGAAAACAAGACAGGACTTGTATCTATTTTGTAGTCATACAAATTAGGAAAAATAGGCAGGCCCTTTAAAGAAAACTGCATTTTCTCATCAACTATTGCAAGCTAATCAAAACAAGTGATTTGACCTTTTTTTCTCTCCACAAAAAAAAAAGCAAAAAACTTCAAATACATGAAAGCCACACCACCAAATAAAGAAAGCAGAAAGACATGGTGATGTTCGGAGTAGTTCAATTAAGCCAAAAAGAGTACACATAAATACTGATTTTTTTTTTAATCACTTTTGATAAGTTCTGAATTATATATATATATATATATATCTCATCTCATTAGCTAAACCGCTTATCCTCAGTAGGGTCGCGGAGGTGATGGAGCCTATCCCAGCAATCATCGGGCAGTGGGCAGGGGACACCCTGAACTAGTTGCCAGCCAATCGCAGGGCACACGGGGACAGACAACTCAATCGCTCATTCACACCTAGGGACAATTTAGACCGGCCAATTCACCTGAAATGCATGTTTTTGGAATGTGGGAAGAAACCGGAGTGCCCGGAGGAAACCCACGCAAGCACGGGGAGAACATACAAACTCCGCACAGGAAGTCTGGAGCTGGATTTGAACCCACGACAGGTTCCCATGACATGAACTGTGCCGCACAAGCGCTAACCACTGCGCCGCCGTGCTGCCCCTATGTGTATATATATATTTTTATTGACACTTTTAACAGCAAATAAACAATGTGAGGTTTGATCAATTTTTATCGACACTTTTAACAGCAGGTAACCATTGTGTAAAGGGTAATACTATTGTGCATATAATAAATATATAATGAATAACTGCAATAAACTCTTACAAAATGACCACCGCCATTTTGGATTGAATTGCAGTATTTAAGATATATGTGAATAGTTTTTTTTTTTTTTTATCAATATTGAGTTGATTTTGTGTTGAGGCGTTCTTAAATTGTTTCATGCCAATCTTATTGACAATTGGATTAGTGTGCCTTTTTGACTTTTTCACTTGTAAATGTTAGCCTTTACTGTCGTGTTCCACTGTAAACCTTGGTGATTGGGCTATACGCAATGTCCCCTCTAATTTTGCACGCGTCTGAGCGTTCACACAAAGTCGGTGAGCAACGCTTGAAACAACAGTGAGCAACAGCAACCCCAAGTATGGCATCTAAATCAGTATCAAACATGTGCAAAACTTGACATCAAGTTACATTTTGCTGAGTTTCCGGCAATACAAAATTATTTTTCTCTTTTGAACGAATTGACTCATGTACTATTGCAAAGGTTTTACTGCCTACAAACGTCGTTTGTTCTTACAATTCTTTCACAAGATATCCATTTCTTTTTATTTCCTGATATCTTTTGTCGCATAACATTAACATTTTTGGGGGCTTATTTAGTCGGTTGTAAGATACAGAACTGTACTTAATCACATTTTTTAGTTCAAGTACAATGTTTGCAACAAGATTCACTTGATATAATTGGAAATTATTTGAAACTCTTTCTTCCTTAGTCCGTGTTTTTTTCCACTTTTTTTTAAATTCCTTTAAAAAAATCTCATTGTGTTTATTTTTTCCGAGCTGTTACTTTTTTCTTTTTGTTCTCTATTATTTTTTTTTCCTACATTTCTTTCTTTTCGTTTTTTCTGGCTTTTTTCTAAATTTTTCCTTTTTTTTCTCTTCCTTATGTTTCTTTTTTCTCCGCTTTTCACTACATTTTCATTTTGGTATTTTTTTCTTTTTTGTTCTATTCCCCCTTTCTTTTAAGTCATTCTTTGGATAAGTTTACATAATATTTGGTCATGTTGGGATTAAAGAAGCAAAAACAACCTGAAGAGCCGTTTAGGACCCGAAAGAGCCGGTTCCTTCTAGTGAGTCGAGCCGAAGAAGCCGGTTCTCGACAAACTCTACTAACTTTACTCATCTTCGTTCTATTTCGACTTGAGTTCAAAATACCGCATTTAGGACACAACGTCATGGGAACCCGTGTATTTTTACCTTCATGCTCTGTAACTTTGACTTAAGTTGCTTCCTAATTAGTAATTTTGAGCCCTCATTTTTGTGCGCTGGCTAGAATTTTTTGTGCGCCAAGAATGTGCAAGCAGTGCGCACGCGCGCAGCTTAGAGGAAACACTGGTCATACGACATACTCTTGACAACTGTCCACTTCGTGTGATGCTTCATTTGAACCACAAAAAAAAGGTGAAAGGAAAGTTTCCCCGTGAGTTTTACCAGCGACTTGACTTCAATGTTCCATATCAGGAAACCCTTTAATATAGCTTCAAATAGGAGGCAAACTTAGATCCTTTTATCCTGACAGGCTCCAGTGAATGTTAGTCCGAGTGGAGCTTGGCGATGTGAGGGAAGATGAAGAGTAGAGCTAAATATCTGTGTGATGGATGCAGATTCCACCGCCAAATCCAGATTGAGCCCCGCCAGGCGGGGATGCCTTTGATATGTGAACAGGGCTAATCCCCGTGGTGCTGGATGCTGCCACATCTTCATCCTCCCAACCAGGTGCCCTTTCATTAACCTTTGACTCACTCTGGCACTGTGTTGGGAGATGCCCTGTCGAAATGGGGCTCATTTGATCTTACCAAAGTGTTTCTCACAGCTCTTGTGGTGCTGTGCAACAACGTGAGGGGAACAGGAACGCATTTGTATGCGTGGATTCTTGCACAGATAGTCAAAGAGTGGATTTAGATAAGAAAGATTTTTAGGCTGACTTGGACTGGGATGGGAATATACAATGCCTAAAGAAATTATTGACCCCCACATAAATGTCAAATTTCCACATTAAATGCTTCAAATGCAAAGCTAACAAATGTGAAAATATTTTTTATGACTCAACAACAAGTGAAACACAATTGTGAGGTAGAACCAAATTATTTCAACATTTTATATTATATTTTGGGCAGCACGGCGGCGCAGTGGTTAGCGCTTGTGCGGCACAGTTCATGTCATGGGAACCTGTCGTGGGTTCAAATCCAGCTCCAGACTTTCTGTGCGGAGTTTGTATGTTCTCCCCGTGCTTGCGTGGGTTTCCTCCGGGTACTCCGGTTTCCTCCCACATTCCAAAGACATGCATTTCAGGTGAATTGGCCGGTCCAAAATTGTCCCTAGGTGTGAATGAGCGAATGAGTTGTCTGTCCCTGTGTGCCCTGCGATTGGCTGGCAACCAGTTCAGGGTGTCCCCTGCCCACTGCCCGATGATTGCTGGGATGGGCTCCAGCCCCCCGCGACCCTACTGAGGATAAGCGGTACGGCTAATGAGATGAGATGAGATTATATTTCCCCCCAAAAAATGAAAAGTAGGTGTCCCTGTTCTCTCAGCTCAGCCAACTGATCCAAATAATCCTAGCTACAATATAAGAAATCGTAAATGAACATTTCAAACCAGGACACTCTTACTTAAAAAGAACAGCGGTGGTCACAATATACACTTGCATGAAAAATGTATGTGTGTTGTGTCAAATTTTAGGGACAGAATGCCATCTTTCATAGACTGCCTGGGGCATCACAGTGGTTTGGTCACGGTTTCCAAATGGTCAATTTTCATCCAAAAATGTAAAAGCAACTCAGCCAGTACCAACTCTAATATTGTGATGGCGGGATAAGGGTTTGCATAATCCACGACCTCAATTCAAAGACTTTTATTTTCTAAGCTTTAAGAGGATAACTCAATGTTTTATGTATATTTTTCCCTAGCCTGGTTGTGTTAGGAGAGTGGTTGCAGTATTTATAGTGTAAAGACGATGAGAGAACAACATAGAGACGACAAACAGATTTTACAGTGCAGCGGCATCGTTAACAGTGATGTTTTCAATTATTTCCATGCTATGTGCTTCTGTGAGAACACACTTTGACTCAACAGGCAGTGGATGCGAAATAATCCGCTGCTTGCTTTTGAGCAGGAACATAGTAGCCATTGAGCACTGGTCCCTGAAATGACCATTTTGCTGTTTAATTATCTATGATGCCTCAGAGTCAAACACCCTGGCCAAGAGCTTGTGTAGCCAGCAATATAATTAGGGTTGCACCCCCTTCCCTTCTCTCCAAATCCCGGGAATAATACATGCTCGCAATATGGACTCTGCAAAGCAACAAGGTATATAAATCAAGGCTATTAATATGATCTGAACTTCTATCAACTCATCTACGTGTTGGGTAGGCAGGGTCAAGAAGAAGGATGCCTCTCGTCTCAATAAACTGGTGAGGAAAGCGAGCTCTGTTGTGGGCACAGAGCTGGACAGCCTGACAACAGTAAGCTGAGAGACGGGCACTGGAAAAGCTGCGATCAATCATGGACAATTCATCACATCCACTACACAGCATTACATCCAGACAGAAGAGCAGCTTCAGCGACAGACTGCTGTCACAGTCTTGTATCACGGACAGACAGAAGAGATATTTTCTTCCTCATGCCATGAGGCTCTTTAACTTCACCCGGCGGAGTAAAGGCCCACATTAAACCACACCCCCTACATTGCATATTACTGTATTTTATTGCAATGTGTATTCTGTGTAGCACTATCTAGATACTATATAACACGCTACAGTGGGTATTGGCACATCACATTGGGTATTTGTATATTGTATCATTTTTGCTTTATTATTGTATTGTTCTCAGCTCAGGGATGCTGGAAATGTGAATTTCCCTGCGGGGATGAATAAAGTATCTATCTATCTATCTATCTATCTATCTATCTATCTATCTATCTATCTATCTATCTATCTATCTATCTATCTATCTATCTATCTATCTATCTATCTATCTATCTATCTATCTATCTATCTATCTATCTATCTACATCCGGTGATGTTTTATCTGAAACAGACATAGGCTCGATGCGGATGCAAATGTGAAACGAAATTGGAATGCAGATGTGTTTGCAGATAGACATACATTTCGGTATGGATTCAGTTGAACTGATTTAAACGTTGTGTCAGCAGTTTATTCAGACCTGGATTCAGCAAAAATATGTACTCAAACATCAATACTTTTGTGAATAATTATGATGCAGATCCCTTGTGAATACAGATCCTGACACAAATATGAATGGTGTTTTCTTTGAAGAGTGATTCGACCCAAAGGTAAATAACTTTACAACAGGCTAGCTTTCGAACAAATCGTCCTATGTAGCGGGGGATGGATGGATCCAAACATTGAAAATATTGATACCAAGCAAGTACTTGGATCGGATCGATACTATTTTCCTAGGTTTAGCCCTCCGCCAATTTCCTCAAAACACCGCTTCTAAATGACCCACCACTCTCAGACACAATCTAGGTTTATACCTGTTTGTGTGACGGACAGCACACTTTTGGCAGCTCTCCCTACCTGGCCTGCTGCTGCATCTTGCCTGCCAGGCTAAAGAGAAGGCCAAATTGGTGCACAGTTTATTAGAAACAAATTTTGACACGGGCAAATGGTAAGCACAATGGCTACCGTGACGCTATAAGCAGGATGATAATGGATTGGACCTTGAGAAGGCATTACAACTGTGGCGGGACAGCAAACCACGAAGAATATATGAACTGAAAAATCTGAAGTGATAACTGCTTTGTATTACCAATTAACTGTGATGATTAAAAGTGCATGAATATATAGACTAATATTTCAGCAATATGTTTTTGTATAATGTACAGTATTGTTGTGAACTGAAAAATCTTGAAGTGATAACTGATTTTAATTACCAATAAACTGTGATGATTAAAACTGAATGAATATATAGATTTATAGGATATATTTGTCGCCGATTTATAATTTCAACCTCGATAACACTATATTTTGGGGACCCATAGATCTCTGTTGGGACCCATAGATTTTTGAGCATGCGAGTCCCCGGGACCCATCACTTTTCACAGGTCAAATGAACACTGCATAGTGATCAAATATTACACTGAATCATGTTTTTATATATGATCTCTTTTGTTTTTGAAGAATCCAGATGGCTTATTTTATCGTGGCTTTTTTTTACATTCAGGCACTTTTGTGATTGTCAAACTGTCTGTATCAAACTGACCCTGGGCCCTCATCAGAGAAGAGTAAAGGTATGTTAATCCTCACAGGAAAACGTTTGGGGACCCCTGAAATAGACTGTTTATCAGGCATTCTCTGATTCTGTATGCTGCAGGTGACTTTTCAGCCCGGCATTTAAGTAGAAGCTGTGAAGAAAGAGCGAAGGAGATGTTCAAACACATCATCCTGTCTACCTCACCTGGCGACAAAGTTTTTTTTTTGTACACAGCTGCAGTCCTCCATCATCACTGCCCAGCTCTAGGTTGACATACACAATCCCAGTCCACCTTGGAAGAGATTTGGCCCCGTACATCAAATCAAACCACAACAGCAACACTTAAATTATCCACAGCCAGGGCCAAAAGAGTAAAAGAAGAAAAAGGAGCCCATCCCAGCCATCTCCGGGCATTGGGCAGGGGGAAACCCCGAACTGGTTCCCAGCCAATCGCAGGGCACACAGAGACAGACAACTCATTTGCTCATTCACACCTAGGGACAATTTGGACCGGCCAATCCACCTGAAATGCATGTCTTTGGAATGTGGGAGGAAACCGGAGTGCCCGGAGGAAACCCACGCAAGCACGGGGAGAACATACAAACTTCGCACAGGAAGTCTGGAGCTGGATTTGAACCCACGACAGGTTCCCATGACATGAACTGTGCCGCACAAGCGCTAACCACTGCGCCGCCGTGCTGCAAGTTAGTCCATCATATCCATTTTAAACATACTGTTAAAAATAACACATGAATTCATCTTAACCGATTGAGAAAACGACATACGAACCGCAAGTAAGATCGGCATCATAGCAGCAGTGTTCCCTCTAAGCTGCGTGTGTGCACAATTGTGCACTGCTCGCACATTCTCGAAAATCTAGTCAGCGCACAAAAATAAGGGCTCAAAATTACTAAGTAAGAAGCGACTTAAGTCAAAGTTACAGTGCATGAAGGTAAAAATACACGGGTTCCTCTGACGTTGTGTCCTAAATGCGGTATTTTGAAGTCGAGTCGAAGTAGAACGAAGTTGAGTAAAGTTAGTAGAGAACCGGCTCTTTCGGGTCCTAAACGGCTCTTCAGGTGGTTTTTGCTTCTTTAATCCCAACATGACTAAATCTTATGTAAAATTATGCACAACATGACTTAAAGGAAGGGGGGAATAGAACAAAAAAGAAAAAAATACCAAAAAAAGAAAAGAAAGAAATGTAGGAAAAAAGTAAATAGAGAACAAAAAGAAAAAAGTAACAGCTCGGAAAAAATAAACACAGTGAGATTAAAAATAAAGTAGAAAAAAAACACAACAAAAGTTTGTGTTGCATTCAAATAATTTCCAATTATATCAAGTGAATCGTGTTACCAACAATGTACTTCCACTAAAAAATGTGATTAAGTACAGTTCTGTATCTTACAACCGACTCAATAAGCCCCCAAAAATGTTAATATTATGCGACAAAATATATCAGGAAATAAAAAGAAATTGATATCTTGTGAAAGAATTGTAAGAACAAACGACGTGTGTAGGCCGTACAACCTTTGCAATAGTACATGAGTCAATTCATTCAAAAGAGAAAAATAATTTTGCATTGCCGGAAACTCAGAAAAAATGTAACGTGATGTCAAGTTTTGGACATGTTTGATAATGAATTATCTTGCCACACTTGGGATTATGGTTGCTCACTGTTGTTTCAAGCGTTGCTCACCGCCTTTGTGTGAACGCTCAGACCCGTGGAAAATTACAGGGAACATTGATAAGCAGAAAATATCCCTGCAGTATTAGGTGAGTACTGCCAATGGCTCATTGGCACCTTTTTCCTAATGAAACACCAAGTCTTGTCTTTGAATGCACTATGCAGCAGGTTACAGGTGTTGCTGTGCCGCTATTAATGTCACTAAAATGACAACATGGAGCCAATGCAAACCTGAGATGGTGCTAATGAGGAGTCAGGATGACGCACATATATTGTTATTTTACCTTTAGCACATTCAACTTGGGAATGGTTGAACATAGCTTCATTATGAATTTGTTGAATCCTAAGTTTTAATTAAAACATAAGCCAAATTTGTGAAGTACTGTGCCATAGTCATTCTTCCATAAAAAATAGTAGCTTTTAATGCGCATTTTAAAAAAAATGACATGCTTAAATGAACGTTTATGAGCGCCAATACAATATAAACTATAGCTAAAAATTGGTTGATGGCGAGTTTGTTTACTTTTGTATTGAATATGAATAATCATTTTACCGCAACATAGGCTTCAGTTGACCCATTTCAACGCTGATTGATAGATAGATAGATAGATGGATAGATAGATACTTTATTCATCCCCGTAGGGAAATTCACACTTCCAGCAGTCTACCCCGTTGTTTATTAACAGATTAATATGACGCCCTAGGGGTGCTTGTAGCAGAGTGGATGACATCACGCTAGTCCAAAAGTTCGACATCCCTGCGGCAGATGGAAATATTTTCTTTGTGAAAATCCAGGGATACACCACCTCGTGTTAGCAAGTCCGCATCCTCTCCGATTCCCCCCGGCTTTCGTGTCTCTGTATAGCGGCGTTCAAGCCGGATAGCTCCGGGTAGCTCCGGGTGGCTACACGTTAGCGTCCGGAATGCTAAACGTGAGCCACGTTGGCAATCGTTGCCGCCGAAAGGCAAAACGTTGTTTTCATTCATTCCTCGAGCGGGTAAATATATATTTTTTTCATCTTTGAACTGTGTCCTGTGCTGATTTTTTTTTCAACTAATGTTCCCCCTGTCGACCCTTTGGATGGGTTCAAGGCCCAGAATTCCCATTTTGGCCGACTTGACGAAAGACAGAACTTGTGGTTCCAGATCGTATGAATTGGTATGCAGGGTTGGGTAGGGTTACTTTAACTGGATTACTTTCAATTACTTTTGGATTACTCCAATACTAAATATGCTAATAAAAGACAAAATAAACTAAATATGGATAAAATGATGACTCACAACACGTTGTAAGCTTTCTCTCCTGGCTTTGATCTATCTGATATCCGGCAAAACGAACATAAAATGCGACAAAAACAAAATGAAAATAAATCCAAACAGCTTGCCAACATCATTTTTGCCGTTCCATGTATTCCGTTACTCCCCAAGCCTGCACAAAATTTAGTAGTTTTATTCATATTTAGTTTATTTTGTCTTTTACAGTCGAACCTCGGTGTTCGACCATGATCCGTTCCAGAACCCTGTTCGAAAACCGATTTGGTCGATCACAGAAAATTGTTTTTCCCAGTAAAAGTAATGTAAAATCGTTTTAATCCGTTCCAACACCCTGAGTGTTTAACATGAACGTGAACATGAAGCTAACCCAGGCTAATCGTACGTTCGCGTTAGCGTAATCTTCTGTACGAAAGATTACGCTAACATGAACGTGTAAAAATAAAAAAAGGATTATGAATAGGATTTCTGACCTTTGTGGAGGACGGTGGGGAGAGAAAAATCCTCAAAAGTTTTTCAAGCTCTTCCAAAACTTGCGGCAGTCTCTTGCTTATAGCGCTAACTTCCTTAGCCGCATCACTCGATTTCACAGCCTCCTTATTCTTTACTATCGTACTGATAGTAGATTTAGCCATGCTGTATTCACTAGCAAGATCGGAAATTCATACACCTCTTTCATATTTAGCTATTATGTCTTTCTTTTTTTTTCACCTGTCCTGCTTGCACCGACCTTATTCGGAGGCATAATTAGGGGCTAAAACACCCGTACGCCGCTCAGCATCGCACCCTAGCGTACCGGCATTCAGACTCTGATTATTTGACCGAACAGCGAAGCAAGAATATCTCGAAATTTTTGGTCGAACACCGATTTGTCTGAACTGAGAGGGGTTCGAAAACCGAGGTTCCACTGTATTCGCATATTCGGTATTGGAGTAATCCAAAAGTAATTGAAAGTAATCCAGTTAAAGTAACCATACCCAACCCTGTTGGTATGGGGAACAAGGGGATTGCAGTTTAATTAAAAACACCCATTCACTTTACTGTCCAAGGAAACCCCTACCTAAGTCAAGTTCCACCAAAATGTTGTTTTCTCTCTTAATGTCTAACTTATTAATCTTAAAATGCATGTTTTCTCCATTACCATGGCAACCCTTGACTACAGCAGAAGCAGAAGTTTGGCAATCACAACAGTTTTTTTTTCCTTGTATATTTTGCAAAATGTACGTGTTGTGTTCTTAGCAAAGTGCATGATTCAACATATAAATGATTTGAGTTATATTGTAGATGGAATCTCGCCTGGCAGTTGATGCTCACTCCGCTCAGGGACAAACAATGGCATCAAACAACCCTTGACTTTATGAGCTGCATTTTAAGACCACCTTTCGGCGTCCTCCACCGAGGCAACTCGAGTCCTGCTCTTTGCACTTCCCAGTCTTCTTTGCTTCACTGGGGCATGTGATGGGAGAGCTTCCAGCAGTGTCCCAAGGTGGCCAATCTTTGAGAGATGACAGGCCGCAAGTTCCATTTTTATTATGATTTATTCCAGTCAGCCACTTTTCTGTAATGGAAATTTATCGAGAAACCGTCCTGACCATCTGCGAGCAAAACGAGACGTGCACATCGGCCCTGTTAGGGCAAATGAAAGTGCCGTTTTTTTTTAATGCAAATATTTGCCAAGCTGGACAATCTCCATATTCTGTGCCAAGGTTTACCGGCGCGGTGTCTGTGGGTAGACAGTGGTCCCCAAAGACCACAAGCTTATTCCTCAGTCCTGTTCCAATAAATGAGTCGGAGATGTACTGTAGGTCAATGTCATTTCCTAGAAACTATGAAAAGTTTAAACAAAATATGAAGTGCTTCATGTCACTATGCAATGGTTGGCTATGTTCTTTGTTTCCTCGTGTCTTTTCTGACCTTATCTTGTTTAGCTGTATGTTATTTGCTTCCTCTGCGAAAGTGAATCTGCTCCATCAATTTCATGTGTATTGTGCAAGTGTCTCTTGTTGGGGTTTTTGTTCACCAAAAGTAAGGCTCGGTAAACTATGGTCTGAGGGCTACATCTGAGATACCTCTCTGCAGGCTACTTAAGTGTTCAGTTGCCTGCAGGCACCATGTTGGAGACCCCTGGTGTATGTACTGGAGATCAAAATTAAAGAACAATTTACAAAAATTTGAATTATTCTAAACAATGCCCTTTCTACTGCTCAACAGTTTTTGTTGTGTCTGAACCATGCTACTACAACACTTTTTCACAAAATAGATAAGGCATTTTTATAAAAAACCTTTTGGCAAAATGCACAGATCAAAAGTGAAGAATGCTTTCAGGTGCCTCCTACTTAATGGAGCTAACCTAGTACTTATTTCCTTGATTATCTGTCAACCTCTATTTAACTGTCATTTTAATTGCCAGTTTCACTGACTGGTGAAAGCCTGTTGTCTAGATGAAAACGGAATGGAAGACCCCATCGGCTAGGGAAAGTGATTGTGATTTCAAGAATATTGAATATGTACAAAACTTCAAACTTATTCAAGTCGCCCAAGAAGACTGGTCGTCCACAGTAGACTATGCAAAGGAGGACAGGTCAATAAGGATGATGTCGATGGGTAATCGTATCCATACTGCTGCTGGAATAACTCACAACTTCAGTGCTGAACATGGTAAGGATATGTCTCGTCATATAGTGTCTTACCCTTTAAGAGCATTTGGACTGAAGGCCCACTCTGCAGTGACCAAACCTCTCATTACCAAACAATATCAAAACGTTTTACTCAGCTTTGCTGAGTAGCAGATTGTATAGACAGAGGAGAATCACGCAAACTTAATTTATCTGGGTCTGATGGGAAGCATTGTGTTCAGCGACACATTGGAGGAAGACGAAACCCAAAGTGTGTATAGTCAGTGAAAGGTGGAAGAAGAAGTGTCATGGTTTGGGGCATGTTTTCTGCAACAGAAGTTGAGCCTCTTGTACAGCCACATAGGTGAGTAAATGCAAATGTTTATCAGAAACTTCTTCAACTGGACATGGTTCCGACTTGTTTTCATTGCACAATCTGCCTATAGTCCTCATGTAGGACAATGCTCCATGCCACACAGCAAAACAGGTAAAGAGTTCCCTTGATGGTGAAAACGTTGAATTATGGCATGGAGAACCTCTGGAAAATCTTCTGTAAAAAAGTGATGGTCAAAAAACCCACAGTGATCCACAAATATTGGAGGAGGCCGGAAGAACGGTGGACCAATATCACACCATATATATATATATATATATATATATATATATATATATATATATATATATATATATATATATATATATATATATATATATATATATATAGGAAGCACGGCAGCGCGGTGGTTAGCGCATGTGCGGCACAGTTCTGAGGTCATGAGATAGAATCTCCTGTGTGGAGTTTGAATGTTCTCCCCATGCTTGCGTGGGTCTCCTCCGGGAACTCCGGTTTCCTCCCACATTCCAAAAACATGCATGTCAGGTTAATTGGCTGGTCCAAATTGTCCCGAGGTGTGAATGAGCGAGTGCATTGTCTGTTTTTGGGTGTCCTGCGAAGTGGCTGGCAACCAGTTCAGGGTGTCCCCTGCCCACTTCCAGAAGACAGCTGAGATGGGCTCCAGCGCTCCCGCCACCTTCTGAGGATAAGCGGTGCGGATAATAGATGGATGGATATATATATATATCAGTAGGGTCACGGGTGTGCTGGAGCCCATCCCAGCTACCCT
Organism: Urocampus carinirostris; assembly: GCF_059441175.1. NCBI lineage: Eukaryota > Metazoa > Chordata > Actinopteri > Syngnathiformes > Syngnathidae > Urocampus > Urocampus carinirostris. The sequence continues at coordinate 40,369,105 of NC_142354.1, forward strand.
TGGGCGGTGGGCAAGGGACACCCTGAACTGGTTGCCAGCCAGTCGCAGGGCAATATATATATATATATATATATATATATATATATATATATATATATATATATATATATATATATATATATATATATATATATATATATATATATATATATATATTGTGTCTGTGTGTGTGTGTGCGTGTGTGTAGCAGGTGAGTCTTCACGTATAATACGTGAATGTGTTTATTACAAAAGTTTCATATATTTTATACTTTATTCTTGGCTCACTTACTTCGGGGGAGCCTTATCTACGGAAGAGAAATAAACTTTTACTTTCCCCTCATATTTTTCTTATGGAGTGAATCTTCCTATTGAAGCAGTCATCCGCGGTGAAGATTTACGAGGCAGACAAGCCCGCACAGTAACCTACAGTGTAATTCATGCTGGATCAAACTTGAGCGGAAGGATGCTGGGAAATGTGACGACTGTAAATGGAGCCACTCTGTCATCGAGACAGCTGCGTCGTTTTTACCACTCACTACTATCATGCTTTACTCCCAATGTAGTTTGAGTTGTACACTATCTCGTTTACTTTTTGGTCTGGAATTGGCTTTTACAATGGTACCTTATTTTTACGAGCACATCTACACACGAGAATTTCGATACATGAGTTTTTCTTTTTTAACGCAAATCTACACTGCTATACGGAGAAGAATCCAGTTCAAGAGCAGTTCCAGAGGCTACCACTAGATCCAGCACGAGACTGCTCAATGCCATTAGCTCACTTCAGTTGGCGTAATCCGTGCCCTTGTTTATATATATATATATATTCACTTGAATCAGTTTTATGTACAATAAGTAGATAAGCGATGCAAATAAAAATAAATTAATAAAATAAAGTATTTATCTATCTATCTATCTATCTATCTATCTATCTCTCTCTCTCTCTCTCTCTCTCTCTCTCTCTCTCTCTCTCTCTCTCTCTCTCTCTCTCTCTCTCTCTCTCTCTCTCTCTCTCTCTCTCTCTCTCTCTCTCTATGTATCTAGAATCTATCTATCTATCCATCCATCCATCCATCCATCCATCCATCCATCCATCTATCTATCTATCTATCTATCTATCTATCTATCTATCTATCTATCTATCTATCTATCTATCTATCTATCTATCTATCTATCTATCTATCTATCTATCTATCTATCTATCTATCTATCTATCTAGCTCTCTCTCTCTCTCTCTCTCTCTCTCTCTATCTATCTATCTATCTATCTATCTCTCTCTCTCTCTCTCTCTCTCTCTCTCTCTCTCTCTCTCTCTCTCTCTCTCTCTCTCTCTCTCTCTCTCTCTCTCTCTCTCTCTCTCTCTCTCTCTCTCTCTCTCTCTCTCTCTCTCTCTCTCTCTCTCTCTCTCTCTCTCTCTCTCTCTATCTATCTATCTATCTATCTATCTATCTATCTATATGTTTAATGGTTATTTGAGTTATTTGCCATCAAGATAAATCCATCCTCAAAGCTATGAATGTGTCTGAACCCACCTGATGGTAAACTTTTCAATGTTGAGCTACTTTGGCATCGTATTTCATTTGTTTTTTTAAATAGAGTAATCAGTAATGTATTCAGTTTTTTTTTCCTTTTCATTCAACCTGAATCAATATTTACTCTTTGTTTAACAGTGTGTTTCTGCTCTAGTGTTTAAGGTTCTCAACCTAATTACTTCTGTTTCCTGAAAGTATACAATCCATTACCACTATCTCTACTACTGTTACAAAGAACCCCTTCATTAACACTTCAAACTTCAATACAAAAACAAAGAATGGAAACAGACTGAGTTGTTCCTTGCGTGACCAAAACTTTTGTAAACTAAGGAGAAAATAAAAGCAAAACCAAACAACTTGTCAAGTACAATCGGGAAGCAGCTGATCACAAAGTTGCGGAAGAATTTATGCAGTGTGTTGCTGCTCTAATTTTCAAGAGAAGTTATATTTCTGTTGAAACAAAAACAAGGAAGAGGAAGAAGAACCAGAGAAGCTGGGGTCTACAGAGGAAATGATCGATAAGTGGGAAGAAGATGCTGCTTATGTTGAAGAAAAAAAAACATCGAAAAAAAGTGGCAACTGGTCATGTGAGAGCTATTTTTAATGACACTTGCCTTACACATTTTTGTAAAAAATTGATGGTCAGGGGATCGGGGGCAGAGACATATCTCCTCAGATATTTATGTATACAGTGGAACCTCGGTTTTCGAACGCCTCTCAGTTCGAACAAATCGGAGTCGGACCAAAAATTTCGAGAAATTCTTGCTTCGCTGTTCGGTCAAAAAATCGGAGTGCGAACGCCGGTAATGCGTGAGTGCGTACGCTAGAGTGCGATGCAGAGCGGCGTACGGGTGTTTTAGCCCCTTATTAAGAAAGTCAGTGCAAGCAGCAAAGTTGCTACAGGTGAAAAAAGGAAAGTAGTGCGCACAACTATTGCATTTAAGAAAGAAATAATAGCAAAATATGAAGGAGGTGTGCGAGTGTCTGATCTTGCTAGGGAATACAGCATGGCTTAATCTATGATCAGTACGATACTAAAGAATAAGGAGGCTGTGAAATCTAGGGATGTGGCTAAGGGAGTGAGTGCTATAAGCAAGCAACGGCCGCAAGTTTTGGAAGAGGTTGAAAAACTTTTGATGATTTTCCTCTCCCCACCGTCCACCTGCGCCTTCTGCTGACCACCACAAAGGTAAGAAATCCTATTCATAATTCTTTTCTTTATCCTTTTTTTTATTTTTACACGTTCATGTTAGCGTAATCTTTCGTACGGAAGATTACGCTAACGCGAACGTACGATTAGCCTGGGTTAGCTTTACGTTAAACATTCAAGGTAAACATTCAGGGTGTTGGAACGGATTAAAACAATTTACATTATTTTTAATGGGAAAAATGATTTCGGTGATCGAACAAATCGGTTTTCGAACAGGGTTCTGGAACGGATTATGGTCGAGAACCGAGGTTCCACTGTACTTGGAAAAATGACATCTGGATTGTGACTTTAAGCCAGGAGTTGGTGGCACAGGGTATGAACATTGCAAGTTAAGTCACTTTATTTTGGTGGTACAAAGAGTACGACAAGTCAATTTGCATATTGCCCCCATCATAGCACAGCAACTGTACTTTTCTAAAAATACAACATCATGACCTTTTATTCTTTCTGAAATTAAGAATCCACAATTGTAAAGCCAAAACTTTTTTTCTTCTTCTTTAACTTATGTAGGTAAAGTTATGAAATCATGCAAGTTAAACTAAGTGCTCTTTTACCCAGATGCCTTGTTGAAAATACATCAATTATAAATCCTTTTTATGTCTTAGAGGCATTTAAGCTCTCACCTGCGAACCAAACGATGCGTTTGTTGTACAACTCACAAGCATCTTGCTCATCCCGTTCCAGTTTAAGTCCTTTTTAAGTGGCAGCTGGGTATGAAAAGCAAGGAAATATATGAATAAAAGATGAGTATTTGGAAAACATATAGATACAGAGGCTGTATCTTATGTAAATATGCTAAACAAATATCGTAGGGGGCGTATATTTAAATATATCCTGTCTAAGACTGGGTATAGAAATGGATGGTGCACAGAGAATGGAAATCTCATTAGTTTGATATCAAATAAAAGCGTTTTTTTCTGCAGGGAACTGCAGCGATGCTGCTGAGCAGTGGCAAGTAGGATGGAAGGGCACGTTTGTTTTGAAGCAAATGCGATTTGCACGCCAACATTTTGGCCTATTTCTGGCAGCATAAAAGGAAACCTTGTGAGAAAAAGGGATGAAACATATTTTCTTTGGATCGTTGTTGGTTACTTTAATATGTTTTATGTAGTAAAACCTTTAAAATACTGTGGTCTCTTATGGCAGGAGTTCATGACTCTGACACAGAGCCCCGATCAATGAATTTTTGTTTTTAAAATAAAGAAACACCGTATAATTGTCTTTTTAGTAAGGAATTGACTGTAATATGAGTAACAGGGGAATAACGTATTTTCCAGAGTTTAGAAAAAATGTTTTACTTAAGTAGGAATAGTTCACATGTGCCATGTTATATTCTGCCTTGAGCATGCTTGAAGCCGGCATAATATTCTTCTATCTTGAAAAAAAGGATCAGAAAACGAAAGCGCTCTTTGCCGAAAAATTGTGTTATTTTCGGCTTGAAAACCTCACATCCTCTTTTTCTACATAAAAAGATACAGTCAGTTCTGAAGCTACGCTTAAACGGGGAGCTATGAAATGTAATGTTTGAAAAAAGATACTGTACAATAGTGCAAAAGACTTGTAGAGCGAAACAAGCCAGTAAAAGGTTCATGTATAATACATAGAGATGTGCTGCAGTAAGTATATAATTATAGCTGTGAGTATTTTACAGTAGTGGAAGAATGCAAGATGAGCAGTTGGACAGAGGTAACCATGTTCGCTATCCAGTAACAAATGATAGAATTTATAAAAATTAAATTTATAAAAAAATATGATCGCTGGGATGGGCTCCAGCACCCCCGCGACCCTACTGATGATAAGCGGTGTAGCTAATGAGATTATATATATATATATATATATATATATATATATATATATATATATATATATATATATATATATATATATATATATATATAAATAAAACAATTTAAAAGCAGATGGCTAAGCTAGCTATATTGGGATTAACCGTTTAACAGTCTAAAGACCAGAGGGACAACGCTGTTGCAGGACCTGGTGGTCCTTCACCTCACAGTGCAGAACCTCTTCCCAAGGGCTGGCAGAGTAAACAGTCCATGATGAGGATGAAATGGGTCCCTGATGATGTTTGTGGCTCGGGATAGACAGTGCTTCTGGCCAATGTTCCGAATGAAGGGAGATAAGTGATGATTTCTCCGCTGTCCTCACCACCCTCCTCAAACTGCTCCGGGCGGAGGTACTCCAACCTCCACACCACTCAGAGATACAGTTAGTCAGAATACTGCTTCTAGAGAATGTGGTGAGGGTGGAAGTGCAGGCGCTGCTTTGCCCGCTTCACCAGTGATGCAATATTCACAGACCAGGTGAGTTTGTCCATGATGTGCACCCTTGGGAATTTTGTGCTGCTGACCACCTCCACAGCTTTGTTTTGGATGAGAAGTGGGGTCCGGAACAGCTGTTTTTTTTCCTGAAGTCAACAATGATCTCTTTAGTTTTGTCAACATTCAGAACCAAGCTGTTGTCTCTGCTCCAGTCCACCAATTGCTTCACCTCCTCTCTGTAGGCCAGATTATTATCATCCCTGATGAAACCCACAACTGTACTGTCTTCAGCAAACTTCAAATCGTGGCCTGTGGCTGACCTTGGGATGCAGTCATGTGTCATCTGGGTGAAAAGCAGTGGGCTTAGTACACAGCCTTGGGTGGAGCCTGTGCTGAGAGTGATGACATTGGAGATGTTTTGTCCAAACCTCACTGACTGGGGTTTTTCAGTGAGGAAGTCCAGCAGCCAGTTCTGCAGGGGAGTGTTGATGGCATAGTCATCTATGCTTATTTTGTTGTTGCATGTGGCAGCCATTTTAAATGTCCCAATCTGTGCATTGAAAGTAGTCTTCTACTGCCTCCATTGCCCTCTAAGCCAACACCCTCACCTGCTTCACTGTAGGTTTTCCTCTACTCAGCAGGGGCTTGTAAGCAGGAATTAGTATCACAGAAAGGTGGTCTGATGACCCAAGATGGGGTTGGGGAGCTGTGCTTTGAAAATAAGTGTAATCTTCTTCTACATCACTGCTTTCTTCTTGATTGCTAACTAGTGTTGTCAATGTCTGCTTTAAAAACTGGTGTGATCGTCTCTTAGGGGGCGGTCACACAGCCGTTTGCGGCTGAATCACGGCTAAAATTTTGCGTTTTTTTTTTGCCCGTGGTTGCCCGCGATGGCAAATGCGCAAAATTGGCCAACCCGCTGTTCATCGGTGGTATGCCCGCAAAACAGACGCCGGCGACTGTTCCGCTTCCTCATCGCGTCATTTCTGCGTCATTTTCTCGTGTGGACCACGGGTATAAAAGCTCCCGAGCCGGTGTTGTGCCCAAATCCGACTCCTACGCAACAAGCACTAAGGGGCCGGTCACACAGACATTTGCGGCTGAATCACGGCCAGAAATTTCTGCCTGTGAGGCGGACGCTATTGGACGCTTTGAGATCGCCATACAGACGAGATACAGCAGTGCTTAACACGCGGTCGGAAATTCGCGCGCGGGTGGCAGCGTGAAAATGTTTTTCGCTGCTCAATTCTTCAGAGCGCGGGAACACAGCCTTTCACGAGCGTATCGAGGCTGAACCACACGTGCTTTACTCGCGGTCGGAAATTCACACGCGGATGGCCGCGCGCAAAACTTTTGAGCTGCTCAAAAGTTTGAGCACGTGTTAAACCGCGTGCCGCACACGTGGTCAACACGAGGTAATGACGCGGAAATGACGCGGAACGACGTGCTCTGGCCGCGGCCAGGGCGTGGTTACACATGGGTAGGACGGGAAATTTCAGCGGGTAATCGTGGGTGGAGCATGGTAATAGCATGTTCTGCGCCTGTATCGCGGTGTTATTACGTGAAATTAGCGTGTTACGCGTGTGACAGTCAAACGCCTTTCTCCGCGTATATACAGCGCGATTTGCCGAGCACACGTCAGATGTGCTCGAGACGTCAAGGGGGTGAACATGAATCCCCGTCAGCGTAGTGACCTCGTCTTAATCCATTTTTATTTCTTGACATTTCTTTTCAAGATAATAAAATAAAAATGATGCCATAGCTTGAAATCTTGTTCTTCACAGGACTGTGTCTTGAGCGGTTATGATTTCTACAGCCCGGTGTTAGCCGAGAAATGCATCCCTGCCGAGATTTGCATCCCCTCGCTACTACAACCACTTTTACCTCGTTTTATCTCAGTTTTAGGGAATGTAATGGCGAACATATAACTAAAACCACTTCGTCTTGCATTTGTTGGAAATGTAATACAACTTAAACCATCTTTGTTTTTGTTGTGAACGTAATCGAACGGTAAATCCTCCCCCCCTCGCGTGAACGTGCATTCTGCTGCGTTTCCAACGAAAGCGATCGTATTCTATATAAAACGCTTATTAAAACTATAAAGCGAGCTAGTTATAACAATTGGGAGATCCTAGTCTATATTATTTAAACAATAAAGTGCGATCGTATTCTACAAAATGCGTTTGTTAACGCGGATGAAAAAGTCACCAACGTCAATGCACGCTTACAACAAAAGCGATCGCAGCAGAATGCGCGTTCACGCGAGGGGGTGGGGGGTGGGGGTGTTGCGTAGGAGTCGGATTTGGGCACAACACCGGCTCGGGAGCTTTTATACCCGTGGTCCACACGAGAAAATGACGCGATGAGGAAGCGGAACAGTCGCCGGCGTCTGTTTTGGGGGCATACCACCGATGAACAGCGGGTTGGCCAATTTTGCGCATTTTCCATCGCGGGCAACGACGGGCAAAAAAAAAACGCAACATTTTAGCCGTGATTCAGCCGCAAACGGCTGTGTGACCGGCCCCTTACATTCAAAATGAGTCTTGCATTTTGTCATAAGCTAGTGTCTATTGCTTCAAAAAACGGTGTAATCCTGTTCCACGTCAACAATTGGCATCGTCTACTCCTTTGTCAGAAAGTAGCATGTTCTTCTGATCACAGAACTACTCTTATATTCTTCTACCTTTAAAAACAGTTTTGTTGGAAACTAGCATCTTCTACATAAAAAAACAATGAGTATCGATATAATCTGATGGTACTTAAATATGATTTATTCTAACTATAACCTTATCCTCCTTGTTTTATAACCTTATCTTCTCTGTTCCTTTATCTTCTTGGCTTTTTTACCTCACTGTGAATGTGTGAAACTGAAGTGTCATGCCCAATTTTGTTGTCACAATGTCATCTCATCTCATCAACATCCTTCCATCCATCCATTATCTGTACCGCATATCCTCATTAGGGTCGCGGGGGGCTGGAGCCCATCCCAGCCATCTCCGGGCAGTGGGCAGGGGACACCCTGAACTGGTTGCCAGCCAATCGCAGGGCGTTGTCACAATGTGTTAACCCATTTTGTAACAATGACAATAAAGGTATATTCTATTCTATTCTTCTTCTTTATAATTTACTATTTGTAATAATAGTCTGAGTTTGCAATGGCATTTATTGTCTATATTTGTTGGATTTAGTCTGAATGATGAAATATAGTATTTGTTTTACAAAAAAAGGTTGCTCTTTTGTAATTATTTGTTTGTATTGCATTTTATCATTAAACTTACTGTGATGATCTCTTGTTTAACTTGAGGGTTATGTTTCAAAATGAACCCGTGATGGGAAAAATCAGTGAGGTAGGTTATTATACAATTAAATATTCTATTATACAGTCCAAACAAAGAACATACCTATTTTATCAAGCTCAAGCTTTTTTTCAACAAATACAAGTACTGTATGTAGTTTTTTTATTGTAACTTTTTTTTTTTACTTATAACCAGTGTTTCCTCTAAGCTGCGCGCGTGCGCAACTGCCCACTACTCGCACATTCTCAGCGCACAAGAAAATCTAGCCAGCGCACAAAAATGAGGGCTCAAAATTACTAATTAAGAAGCGACTTAAGTCAAAGTTACAGTGCATGAAGGTAAAAATACACGGGTTCCCCTGACGTTGTGTCCTAAATGCGGTATTTTTTAGTCGAGTCGAAGTAGAACGAAGTTAAGTAAATATAGTAGAGTTTGTCGAGAACTGGCTTCTTCGGCTCGGCTCACTAAAAGGAACCGGCTCTTTCGGGTCCTAAACGGCTCATCAGGTTGTTTATGCTTCTTTAATCCCAACATGACCAAATATTATGTAAAATTATGCACAAAATGACTTAAAGGAAGGGGGAAATAGAAAAAAAAAAAAAAAAAAAGAACAATTTGTGAAAAGCTCAGAAAAAAAGAAACAAAAGGAAGAGAAAAAAATAAGGACAAATTCAGATAAAAAGCCAGAAAAAAAGAAAAGAAAGGAACAAAGGAAAAAAGGAAATAGAGAACAAAAAGAAAAAAGTAAGCAAAATGTAAAAAAAAGCAAAATGTACTTTGTTTTGGACATGTTTGATAATAAATTATCTTGCCACACTTGAGATTATGGTTGCTCACAGTTGTTTCAAGCGACTTTGTGTGAATGCTCAGACCCGTGGAAAATTAGAGGGAACATTGCTTATAACTATTGTACTGCTAAATGATAATAAGCAGTCAGACTGTTGAGACAATCGGAAAGCAGAACACAATGCAAAATGCATAACCATGTAAAGGCATTAACTTACATAAAAAAAATAAAAAACAAAACAAAAAAAAAACAACATTATGCCTCTTAGTGTTAAAAATGATTGCTCATCAAATATCTAAAATGCAAAAAAAGAGACATATTTAGTTTTGTTCTTCTAACGGATGCAATTGATTATACAAAACAAAATGATTTGAAATGGGCCATTAAAGTAAGTTAGAACATCTCTGTTTATTATGTCTTGCTAATGTTGATTAGTACACAGTGCTTAGAGGTAAATAAATAGCAAAGCAATAGCATAGAAATGGCTACATCTAATCTCAATTCTCGCTAAGTAATGTGACACAGATTAAAGACCGTAAAAAGAGCTAGCAATATTCCGTCTTCATCAACAGAACATTTGTGTATTAATGATCAATTCTATTCACGACTCTTGAATGCCTGCTCGTGGCTTGTGTAAACGTTTTTGCGCCGATGAACTGTCATGCTTTACCTCATTAAACTCGATGTGTCAGCTCCAAGTTTGACAATTTGCGAAAGGAGGCAGCCAGACAATTAAATCTAAAGTCAACATCATGCAAATGAAAAACTTGATTACGATTACGTGTCAACAGTAATTATCTGCTTGTTATTTGATAAGTGTGGACCGACAGGCTTAGGTGAGGTGGACACTTAACGACAATCTGATGGCACACGACGACTGCGTGCTTTTAGGGGTCATATTGTGAAAAATATGCCGCAAATTTTCAGTTAACACTGTATATGTAGATAGATAGATAGAGAGATAGATACTTTAATCATCCCCGCAGGGAAATTCACATTTCCAGCAGCATCCCTGCGCTGAGAACAATACAATAATAAAGCAAAAAGAATACAATATACAAATACCCAATGTGACATACTAATACCCACTGTAGCGTGTTGTATAGAGTATCTACATAGTGCTACACAGAATACACACTGCAATAAAATACACAATATGCAATGTAGGGGGTGTGGTTTCCGTCGGGTGGAGTTCAAGAGCCTCATGGCATGAGGAATACATTATCTTCTCAGTCTGTCCGTGGAACAAGACTGTGACAGCAGTCTGTCGCTGAAGCTGCTCTTCTGTCTGGAGATAATGCTGTGTAGTGGTTGTGATGAATTGTCCATGATTGACCGCAGCTTTTCCAGTGCCCGTTTCTCAGCTACAGTTGTCAGGCTGTCCAGCTCTGTGCCCACAACAGAGCTCGCTTTCCTCGCCAGGTTATTGAGACGAGAGGCATCCTTCTTCATGACGCTGCCTCCCCAACACACTGCCGCATAGATGAGGACGCTTGCCACAACTGTCTCATAGAATATTTTCAGGAACTTTTTGCAGATGTTGAAGGACGCCAGCCTTCTGAGGAAGTAAAGTCGGCTTTGACCTTTCCTACATAGAGCTTCTGTGTTGGCAGTCCAGTCCAGTTTGTTGATATCATTACAAAATGTAAACCAATTACTGGAGGGGTGGTATTAAAATATTAGGTCTACGGCTACCAGAGACCAGGAACAAAAATAAAGATCGAGACCAAATATCGCCCTTTGCGCAAAATACTTTGAAAAATACAATAAAAATGTACAAAGCTAGAAACCAAAAACAATTATTTACAAACTGCTATTATAGAACCAGTTCAATGAATGAATGAATGAATGGATGAATGAAAACTTTATTCGAACATCAAAATAAAAAAAAGAACAAAACAAGAACTCAACAACAAAATAACGTTACATAATATGTTCGAAAGGGGTAGTAAGAAGCAAATACTTACATTACCTACCCCTTCATCTTCCCCACCAAATTTACCAACGATATAACAACAAATGTAATGATATTAATAATAACAGTTTTGATAGAAGAATAGCAACAATAACACAAAGTTAACTAGACGCACTATTCCGAATCTCTCGTATCACTCATACCCGATTTTCTTCATCTCTGTACTCCGCCAGGAATGTTTTTTTGTATTTAAATTTGAACACATGACTAGTTGGACACCGTTTGGTCTCGTCTTGCAATCCGTTCCAGAGCTTTAAAGAGGTTTTCTCATAGTATTGCATGCTTCAGTGATACTCTGTTTTTGGGTAAAAGTGGTTATTGGACGCTAATCTTGACTTAGTACCTATTTCCAAGTTACTGTTAAATTGAGTATCACATGCACACAAAGAGAGAAGAGCATGACAAACATGATAGAACAAAAAAATGCAATAAAAGCATAATAACAATCGCACAAGAGGTGTGTGGGCCTGCAACCTGCCATTATCTCATTAAATTCAATACATTGTTTCGAACAAAATGCAAACATAACATATTTTAATTTTACCAAAATGTTTACTGTAATAAAAGTATAAATCATCTGTGTCAGAAGTAAGATGAGGACTAAAAAAATCCAGTCTGACCTGATCCAGGACCCGCGGGTATTAAAGCCAGACCCAACCCGAACCTGCCAATTAACTTGATATGCATGGCCCCTGAGCAAACTAGAAACTTCATATTTTATTTGCGAGGACTCGGGAAGAGAAGGAGTGATTTACGATACCAAATTAAGGCCTGTCTTTTCTAAGCTGAACAAGACTGTATAAACATTTACATCTTTTATATGTCTTTGTCTAGAGAGGTTAACTGACAATTTTCCATCGTTAATGGGATTTTTTTTAAGAGTTAATGAGAAAATTTTAAAGACAACTGTCCTTTTTACGGGTTGAAAATTGGAGCATAAACTACAGGGGCAATACATCGTTAAGAATCTATCGCGGCACTATAAGAGAGAGGGGAGACAGAGAGACAAAGAGGAACAATGATCTTTGGATAGTAAAAATGGAAGGCAGCGAGCGAGAAGCCCGGCCTGACCCGAAAGTAATCATTGACATTTTAGGCCAGACCCGGCCCGAAATTTAGGTTGGGAAAAGTCTCAAGATCTTGCCGCTGATCTGTGCACAAAGGATGTTAAAACCAGACAAATACAGTAGGTTATGTTGTTGAATTGGTCTAAAGTGTGTTCCACAATACAGTGGAACCTCGGTTTTCGAACGCCTCTCAGTTCGAACAAATCGGAGTCCGACCAAAAATTTCGAGAAATTCTCGCTTTGCTATTTGGTCAAAAAATCGGAGTTCGAACGCCGGTAATGCGTGAGTGCGTACGCTAGGGTGCGATGCTAAGCGGCGTACGGGTGTAGATCGCTCTTTTCGTGACCAACTGTTATCGCGTGCGGACGTGCTTCGTGTTGCTTTTGCTTTTAATTTAGGTGTACGAAGTGTTTTAGCCCCTAATTATCGTTTTTTTAAGAGAGAAGAACATCCATCCAAACAATAATTTTCCTTCCTCCTCCATCCCTGTCCCCACCGTCCACCTGCGCCTTCTGCTGACCACCACAAATGTAAGAAATCCTATTCATAATTCTTTTCTTTATCCTTTTTTTTTATTTTTACACGTTCATGTTAGCGTAATCTTTCGTACGGAAGATTACGATAACGCGAACGTACGATTACCCTGGGTTAGCTTTATGTTTACGTTAAACATTCAAGGTAAACATTCAGGGTGTTGGAACGGAGCCCAACATTCAGGGTGTTGGAACGGAGCCCCCTTTCCAATGAACCGCTCACCACTTGTTGTGGAGACCCGGGGTGCTAAATGACTTGTAAACGACCTGATTTTTTTATTTTTACACGTTCATGTTAACGTAATCTTTCGTACGGAAGATTACGATAACGCGAACGTACGATTAGCCTGGGTTAGCTTTAAGTTTACGTTAAACATTCTAGGTAAACATTCATGTGGAACGGATTAAAACGATTTACATTATTTTTAATGGGAAAAATGAATTCGGTTTTTGAACAGGGTTCTGGAACGGATTAAGGTCGAGAACCGAGGTTCCACTGTAACTACAGCACACTGAAATACCGGAAGGTCGAACAACCAAGGCTATTTTCCAAAGCGTATCCCTTAGTTGCTTACATTAGATACAGGTCCATGTCATTGCTGCTGTATAATGCATAATTCAACCTCATACATCACTGGGACAAGTGTAAATCGGTGCATCTTTTCTTTTATTAATCCGAAATATGTATACATCACATTTCAATGAAGGGCCAGGAATCCATTTATGAAAGCGCTGCTACATCATAATCACCCTCATCATCCCGCCATCACCTTCTCACTGCTTGGATACCGAGATCCCAAGACAGGGTAGCGGGGGCTGTTTTTTAATGGCCTCTGTGATGGATTTGGGAGATAACGTTGAATGTTGATCAAGGTGAAGTGCCGAGGGGACCCCCTCGGCCATCTTGTCAGGGGTCCTGCCGTCATCTCTTAGCAATCTGTGCATCCGGCAGATGGAGAGAGCAGCGCTTCCCAATCCATCAAGCACCACGCTACATGGACTGCGCCATTCCCTCAAATGGGGGAATATGGAAACATTTGGCATTTCAGGGCTAAAAGATTAATAATTTAAAAAAGGCTCAATATAAATGTATGTGAATCATTCCCAAGCCAGGCATAACATTAATGTAATGGGATGTGGTGCAGTGGTTAGCGCTTGTGCGGCACAGTTCATGTCATGGGAACCTGTCGTGGGTTCAAATCCAGCTCCAGACTTTCTGTGCGGAGTTTGTATGTTCTCCCCGTGCTTGCGTGGGTTTCCTCCGGGCACTCCGGTTTCCTCCCACATTCCAAAGACATGCATTTCAGGTGAATTGGCCGGTCCAAATTGTCCCTAGGTGTGAATGAGCGAATGAGTTGTCTGTCCCTGTGTGCCCTGCGATTGGCTGGCAACTAGTTCAGGGTGTCCCCTTCCCACTGCCCAATGATTGCTGGGATGGGCTCCAGCCCCCCGCGACCCTACTGAGGATAAGCGGTACGGCTAATGAGATGAGAGATGAGATGAGATACACATTGTAACAAGATACCTTGAAATCTAAATAAAATATTTGGGGAAACTGAGGGACACTAGTGGTTAAAGAAAATATTCAGGTTTGCTGGTCTCAGTTCCTCCTAACAAGGGAAGTAAGTATCTGTGTCTCTTCTTTCTTGGTATGAATTACAGTGGAACCTCGGTTTTCGACCATAATCCGTTCCAGAACCCTGTTCGAGAACCGATTTGTTCAATCACCGAAATCATTTTTCCCATTAAAAATAATGTAAATCGTTTTAATCCGTTCCAACACCCTGAATGTTTACCATGAACGTAAACATGAAGCTAACCCAGGCTAATCATACGTTCGCATTATTGTAATCTTCCGTACGAAAGATTATGCTAACATGAACGTGTAAAAATGAAAAAATCAGGTCGTTTACAAGTTATTTAGCACCACAAGTGGTTAGCGCTTCATTGGAAAGGGGGCTCCGTTCCAACACCCTGAATGTTTACCTCGAATCATAGAGCTAACCCAGGCTAATCATACGGTCGCGTTAGCGTAATCTTCCGTACGAAAGATTACGCTAACACGAACGTGTAAAAAAAAAAAGATAAAGAAAATAATTATGAATAGGATTTCTTACCTTTGTGGTGGTCAGCAGAAGGGGCATGCTGTATTCCCGAGCAAGATCGGAAACTCGCACACTTCTTTCATATTTAGCTATTTTGTCTTTCTTAAAGGCAATAGTTGTACAAACAACTTTTCTTTTTTCACCTGTCCTGCTTGCACCGACCTTCTTCGGAGGCATAGTTAGGGGCTAACACACTCCGTTCACCGGTATTAAAAGCGAAAGCAAAAAGAGGCAAGTGCGCACGTGATAACAGTTGGTCACGAGGGGTGGGGGCGATCTACACAATCTACACCCGTACGCCGCTCAGCATCGCACTCTAGCGTACGCACTCAATCATTACCGGCGTTCGAACTCCAAATGTTTGACCGAACAGCGAAGCAAGAATTTCTCTAAATTTTTGGTCGAACACCGATTTGTTCGAACTGAGAGGCGTTCGGAAACCGAGATTCCACTGTACATGAAAAGTCTTATTGGAACTGACATACTGGAGTTAATCAGATGATAGTTTAGTAGGCACAAAAATAAGGCAAAATAAAGAGAGAATATATCCATGGATTTTTAACTTGCAAAGAGAACACCAAAGAGCCGCAGCTAAGAAATTCAACCTGATCTTCATTGCTGTTAACCGATGTTGGTCTGAAAAATGCACATTTGTTAATTGCAATGGAGGGAAAGCAAAACTGAACAATAGTGGACTCGTTATATTTCTTTATATAAGTATGTCGTTAAAACTGATAAGATATTCTAAAGTATTAGAGACCCAACAATTTACCTATGAATCATTTTTTTTTCCCATGCAGTCCTAAACTATGTCCGCCATGACTCTTGGGGTGCACCTCAACAAAGGGCATGGCGAACAATTTGAAGAAAATCTGAGACTATCATGTACGCCTTACGCTTGTGAAAATATGTCAATATTGGTTCAAGATAACTACCAAACTCAACTCTAAAGATCAGAGATAGAAACATTTTGCATGCAACCCATTGTTTTCTAAACCCTGTCTTAGACATTAACCTTTCGGAGAATACCTAGCATATAAATCTGAGGTCATTCTCCTTTAACTCTGTAATTTAACACAATGTCAACTGATTCCTTTCAGGCAGAAGAAGAGGCTGGCAAGACGGCCCACCAAAGTCCAAACCCTTGTCATGAATGACATCTTGCTAGCTTCCCCTGTGGGGTCTCGGTCTGAGATTGTGATCTGAGAGGCAACACATAGATAAAGATCAGGAATTGACTAACTGCCATACCTTCCCCTCTAGGATTTAATTGAAGTCAAAGCATCTTTGATCTGAAAGATGACCTATGCTACTTTTGTTCCAGATCCTATTTCACGATGTAAGCATATTTTCCTGAAACAGGCAATGATCTTTCTTCTACTACTCTAGCAAAACTGATTCACAAAGAGGCAAAGTCAAGACAAGTATACCGTAAATTCCGGATTATAAAGTGCACATGATTATAAGCCGCACCCACCACATTTTAGGAGGAAAACCGATTTTGTACTTACACAAGCCGCACCTGTATATAAGCCGCATGCGCCCACATTAAAACATGTTACACAATCACAAAATTAGCCCAATCCCGGCTTTGAGTCCCGCGATTGTAACTGCATATAAAGTACACAGTCCAAAAACCACAGCCGTCAAAATGAACAGAAAATAATACCAGTACTTAAAGTTTGATGCAGACCTGCAGAGTCCGGGTACCCGTTGAAATTAATCCAAGGAAACAAGTCTATATTTTCAAAGGTAAGGGTGGGAAAAATATATATCCACTATTGTCTGCCGCGACAACAGGTCTCACTCACCTTTACCCCACTTCCAGTCAGCCCGCGTTTGCTCCGCCCCCTCTTTTTTAATTCGCAAAACATATCAGAATAAGTGTCTCAAATAAATACATTACAAAAATATACAGGTGCAAATACATATTATACATCGGTTACACTTATTTACAAAGAAAGACGGTACACCGAGAGAGTTTTCAAAGCTTTCATTATAATATTATAACTTTCATTCCAAACCGTGCCTGTGAAGGGTAGCAAAACGCTACTAGCAACACGCTCGCAAAAAAGTAAATGGGTCTGTTAAAAAAAAACATACCGTGCTTGTAGAAGTCACGGTAAACCTTTCTCATCTTCCTCCTTATAACTGACATCATCAAAGCCGTCTTCCCCAGTAGAGACTTTGTCATGTTTTTTTAACAGACCCGTTTACTGTGTTGCGAGCGCGTTGCTATTTAAGACACTTATTCTGATATGTTTTGCACGGGCGAATAAAAAAGGAGGGGCGAAACAAACGCGGGGTGACGGGAAGTGGGGACTGGTAAAGGTGTGGAACAGAAAGACCTGTTTGTGGACGCGGCGGACAAAAGTGGATGTATGTTTTTCCCACCCTTACCTTTGGAAATATACACTTTTTTCCTTGGATTACTTTCAACGGGACCCGGACTCTGCAGGTCTGCATCAAACCTTAAGTACCGGTATCATTTTCCGTTTATTTTGCCGGCTGTGATTTTTGGACTGTGTACTTTAATGAAGGACATTTAGTTTCAATCGCGGGACTTAAAGTCGGGTTTGGGTTAATTTTGTGTTTGTGTTACATTGTTTAATGTGGGCGCATGCGGCTTATATACAGGTGCGGCTTGTGTAAGTACAAAATCGGTTTTCCTCTTAAAATGTGGTGGGTGCGGCTTATAATCAGGTGCGCTCTATAGTCCGGAATTTACGGTTTATGATTACTGTGGGCAAAATAACTGACTAGTTTCGCTTCTACAAGGGCATCATAAATGTTTTCAGACGTCATCAAGGTATTTTGTGGTACATGCATTGTGGAAAAGGGCAGTTTGCCTACAGTATGTCTTCTGTCCCCTTGCAGACCTGAAAAATATGGAGAAAGAGCACTAATATTATCAAACATGTTTGATACTCGAAGCTATTGGCGCCACACCATGTTCCTCCAAAAAGAGCCCCAGAACACCCAACGCCAAAAACAAAATGCTGATTGCCAGTGGCATCGCATGTGGTCGCTGCCAGGTGTGCAGGGGTTTAATCGGTATTCGTGTTTCCAATTCCTCTAGGAATCGACAGAAAGAAAGCCCTCATCAATGTGGAAGGGAAGGATCAAACTACCCTAAATTCCGGACTATAGAGCGCACCTGATTATAAGCCGCACCGACCACATTTTAAGAGATAACCGCTTTTGTACTTACACAAGCCGCACCTGTATATAAGCCGCATGCACCCACATTAAAACATGTAACACAATCACAAAAGTAACCCAAACCCGGCTTTAAGTCCCGCGATTGTAACTGAATATAAAGTACACAGTCCAAAAACCACAGCAGGCAAAATGAACGGAAAATTATACCGGTAGTTAAGGTTTGATGCAGACCTGCAGAGTCCGGGTCCCGTTGAAAGTAATCCAAGGAAAAAAAAGTCTATATTTCCAAAGGTAAGGGTGGGAAAAATATATATCCACTATTGTTCGCTGCGTCCAAAAACACGTCTCACCTTTACTCCACTTCCCGTCAGCCCCCGTTGTTTTCGCCCCTTCTTTTTGATTCGCCCGTGGAAAACATATCAGAAGTCTCTAAAATAAATACATTACAAAAATACACAGTTGCAAATACATATTATACATGGTTACACATATTTACAAAGAAAGACGGTACACCGAGAGAGTTTTCAAAGCTTCAATAATAATAATATAACTTTCATCCCAAACCGTGACTGTGACAGGTAGCAACACGCTACTAGCAACACGCTCGCAAAGCAGTAAACGGGTCTGTTAAAAAAAATATACCGTACTTGTAAAAATCACGGTAAACTATTCTCATCTTCCTCCTAATTGCTGACGCCATTAAAGTTGTCTTCTTCAGTACCGGAAAGAAACTTTGTCATGTACGCTAGCAACACGCTCGCAAAGTAAAGTTTACGTGCAATAGCTCTGCTTCCTTCTTTATCGGATTGCTCGATTGCTTTTAGCTTGAAAGCTGCGTCATGTGCCTTTCTTTTTGCAATTTGCATGATGAGTGTAAGTTTACTCTAATTTAATTTGTGCACAAGCTAAGAAGTTGCAGTCTTCCTCGGCGCATATATTCCAGCGGTCTAAATCTTGCCTTTTGTACTCGAGCGCCGCTGGCGGCCGTTAGAAATATTACATAAATTGGCCGCATCGCTGAATAAGCCGCAGGGTTGAACGTTTGGGAAAAAAGTAGCGGCTTATAGTCCGGACTTTACGGTTGTCAGGTTTTCAATGTAAATCTCATGATTTTCTGTCTCAAGGTAATTAGCTTGTTTTTATATTACTAAATATAAAAACAATGTTTCTCATACAAACACACACATAAAGTAACGTTTCAACAATGAGTGTAATTATATCTCTTGTACTTATATCAATCTTGTATTCTTTTATTTTGAAGTCGTGTTCTTGTCTGTACTTATTTCTCTGACGTTAATAAACAATCCCTCTCTCTGTTCGGGACCTCAGCCAAGAAGGGCGTGAGTTCTTTGCTCCCACCATCATGTCGAATTAAACCATATACATGTATTTTATCTGTGCAAATATAGCCACTAAATAGTTTTAATAATGTGTATCCCTGACAACGGTAAACAAGGCAAAGTTAGCAAGGGAAAGGGGAAACAATAATTGTAGGCCTTGCTCAAGCTCTTAGCAGCAATGACACAAAGCTGTTCCCGGTTACCCGGTCCTAGCACCCATCTCCACTCAAGCACAACCAAGAGAGCCAACTTCATTTGTCGGTACTGTCAAGCAAAGTAAAGGCTGACATCCACTCAGGCTGATACCAGTACTGTCATGTATTCTCTCCCAATCTTAATTAACCGACTGTTTGCAGTGCCCGGCCCTTCCTGGCCCCATCCCACTGGGGTTCAAGTGTGTCCCCCGGCAAGTGAGAGAAGCGTTTTGTTGTCCCCAAGCTGCGCTGTCAGGGCAGGACAAGGAGCTGGTGATTGATGTGTTTCCCAGAGTGTTCCGCCACGTTGCCCCTCGCGCCAATAATGACACATGATGGAAACGCCTGTCAGAAAGGCATGAGCGCCAATGAAGACGGATGGCATACAGAATGGGAAGTGAGTTCTGCCGGGCGCTAAAGTTGCGGGAGCTCTAGGAAGATAATCTTCCTGCGCCATGATCGGGTCTTCGTGGATATTGGATGACATTTTAGAAAATAGATCGCATCACCATCTCGTCTTGTTTCTTTAAAACAGCATGTCAAACTAGAACCCTGCAGAAATGACGTGAAACTGAAGGATGCCACCAACGATATTTACAAGAGGGTAGGGTAGGCTAAGGGGGTATTTTAATCGATTGGCAAGTCATTGAACTCCTGAAAGTCTATTCGGCTTGTTCAAGGAAATCCACATACAACAACAAATTCTAGAGCCAGACTGTTTAGATACATTTCCGTTCCACACGTAGAACATTAAGAGTTCAACTAGCACAGCCTTTTGTTAAATTTAAATGCTAGTGTAATGCCAGTGTAAAAAACGATGAGGATCTAGTTGCACATGCATCGGCAGTGGCTCAGGAGGTAGAGCGCTCGTCTTGGGATCAAGGGATCCCAGTTTGAATCCTGGCTTGTCCGTGTTACATGTCGAAGTGTCCTTGGGTAAGACACTGAACCCCTAATACTCCAACAAGCAGGTTAGCGCCTTACATGGCTGCAAGGCCGCTATTGGGAAATGTGAACCACACTGTAAAGCGCTTTGGGAAGTCATTGACATGAAAAGCGCTATATAAATGCAGATCATTTCATGTAAAACGCTAACCTGCTTAATGGGGGTATTAGGGGTTCAGTGTCTTACCCAAGGACACTTCGACATGTAACACGGACAAGTCGGGATTCAAACTGGGATCCCTTAATCCCAAGACGAGCGCTCTACCTCCTGAGCTACTGCCGCCCCTATGGTGCTCATTAAACCACCTGCCTATATTAACAGCACGGACAGATTCCTAGCATTGGATCATGGACTATTCCTCCCGCTTCTCTGAACTGTTGACGCCTGCATCGTTGTGACTATTCTATTTATCCAGCCTTTGTTTTTGTCTCCAGTTATATTCCCTCCTTCCTCTGCACAGCACTTTTTCTCAACTTGATGTCCCTCTCCGTGTTTGAATCCTCTCCACCCATCATGACAAGAACAAACCAATAAAGTAAGGGGCTCAATGGTGTCATGATTACTAACTCTGATCACCTGGAGCAACCATGTGGGTGCCTTCTGATCGGCTGGCACTTCGCTCTTAAGCACATTACGCCCAGACCTCCTCGTCAGAGTGTACAATCTGTAACTCTGTGTGACTCTCCTGATATCCCGTGTATTTAAAACTCTGCTTACCTGTTTCTGCCTGCCTCCGACCCGACCTGTTTTCCGTCCCACGCTTCGATCTCCTCTACAGCCCCGGTAAACTCAACCTGCCTGACTTCCGCACTCCGATTGGCCACTTGATCTGAAGCTATCTCTCCGGCTCCGCTGCTGACGTCTGACGGCCATCGCGTCTCCCGCAAGCCTTGAACGCTTCCTTAAATAAAGCACTGAAACGAATGCTCTGGGGTTTCCTGGTCTGTTCTGGTCTCATGATAAATGGCAAATTCGCTATTTTTTGTCACTCATATTAGTTGTTGTTTTTTTTTTTTTTTAAGTAAAATGGCACTGTCCCTAAAAGAGTACTGAAATACTGTTTGATGTCGTTTCTCAGTCGACTTCATGTGTTAGCCATATTGTATGTAAAGCTTGGAAAAGTATCAACCAAAGTCAACTTTGCTATTGGCTAGCCTTCACAATTGACCTCAAGGGCATTTTCTTGTACAGGATGTTAGATTTTTAAAGTGTTTCAGTGAATATGTAGTCATGATTGCATGAATTTTCCAGCTATTTAAGGTGCATTATTTAATCAGCACGTCATTATTTTGATCATCACAATATTGATTCAGTTATAATAGTTGCAACTTATGTCGTGATTGCCTAAGTGAGGTCACCTGGGGCAATCGTTTGGCACTTCCTGATTGGCTGACGTTCTCCACTTAAGCGGTCTGCGTCCAGAGATGAAGGTCCGAGTGTACTCTTTGTACCCACGGTACCCACGACTCCTCTTTCCTGATTCATGCCTGCCTTCCGTTTTTGACCTGTTTCCGTTCCACGTTTTGCGACCTACTCTCCCGCCCCGGCCATCGACTTACCCGCTAAGCTGTACCTTCCGTCCACCCGTCATGGAGCTGCCATTCCGCCCGAAGAGACTGACGACCGACAAGCGCCGACGTACCAAGCCAGCTCCAACAACACTTTCAAATAAAAGCATTTTTGAAACTGACGCTATTGGATCCGAGAGTCCGTTCTGGTTCACGACAACTTATGCTTATCCACATATTGATATATCTACCGTAATCTTATCACACCACCTGCAAAATCCAGTGAAGGTGTCACTGGACTAGAAAATCACTTCTCTGTTCAATTAAAATTTTGTCAAACCACACCCCATTTATTCTATGCTTGTTAGGGAAAATGTTCCCCCATTCACAAGCTGAAAAAATTATTTATTTTTTCTTATTTTGTTTCTTTGGAATAAAACCCTTCTAAAGAACTGCTCGCTTCGGGTCTTGTCTCTTCGTCTAAATACTCAGTCGGAATCCCGGAAGCTGAATTGAACACCCAGCGAGACAGGAATTGTTCACGCCGAAAACAGAAGAAAAATCTTCAACCTTCTGACTGTGAAGCTAATTCTCGAGGCTGTCAGGCAATGTTCTCTCTAAATTTCCACGGGTCTGAGCATTCACATAAAGTCGGTGAGCAACGCTTGAAACAACAGTGAGCAACCATAATCCCAAGTGTGGCAACTAATCCATTATCAAACATGTCCAAAACATCAAGTTACATTTTGCTGAGTTTCCGACAATGCAAAATTATTTTTCTCTTTTGAATGAATTGACTCAAAGGTTGTACGGCCTACAAACGTCGTTTGTTCTTACAATTCTTTCACAAGATATCCATTTATTTTTTTTCCCTGATATATTTTGTCGCATAATATTAACATTTTGGGGGGCTTATTTAGTCGGTTGCAAGATACAGAACTGTACTTAGTCACATTTTTTAGTGGAAGTACAATGTTGGCAACAAGGTTCACTTTATACAATTGGAAATTATTTAAAAGCAACACATACTTTTTCTTCTTTTTTCCCTGTTTTTTTCTACTTTTGAAAAAATTCCTTTAAAAAAAAGTCTCATTGTGTTCATTTTTCTGAGCTGTTACTTTTTTCTTTTTGTTCTCCATTTACGCTTTTCCTACATTTCTTTCTTTTCTTTTTTTTCTGGCTTTTTTTCTAAATGTTTCCTTCTTTTTTTTCTCTTCCTTTTGTTTTTTTTTCCGAGCTTTTCACTACTTTTTCATTTTGGTATTTTTTTCTTTTTTGTTCTATTCCCCCCTTTTTCTAAGTCATTTTGTGCATAGTTTTGCATAATATTTGGTCATGTTGGGATTAAAGAAGCAAAAACAACCTGAAGAGCCGTTTAGGACCCGAAAGCGCCAGTTCCTTTTTAATGAGCCGAGCCGAAGAAGCCGGTTCTCGACAAACTCTACTAACTTTATTTTTCAACTTCGTTCGACATTGACTTCAAAATGCCGCATTTAGGACACAACGTCAGGGGAACCCGTGTATTTTTACCTTTTTGCACTGTAACTTAGACTTAAGTCGCTTGTTAATTAGTAATTTTGAGCCCTCATTTTAGTGCGCCGGCTAGATTTTCTTGCGCGCTGAGAATGTGCGAGCAGTGCGCAATTGCGCACGCGCGCAGCTTAGAGGGAACACTGCTGTCAGGCAAAATTGCTAACTTAACTTTTAGATCTCTTTTGTTGGCTATTCTTTCTATTCTTAACCTATCAAATCAGCAATTTTTTTCACTGAATACAATACGGCAGCGCAGTGGTTAATGCGTGTGCGGCACAGTTCTAAGGTCTTGGGAACCTCCTGTGTGGGTTCAAATCCAGCTACCGGACTTACTGTGCGGAGTTTGTATGTTCTCCCCGTGCTTGCGTGGCTTTCCTCCGGGCACTCCGGTTTCCTCCCACATTCCAAAGACATGCATTTCAGGTGGATTGGCCGGTCCACATTGTCCCTAGGTGTGAATGAGCGAGTGAGTTGTCTGTCCCTGTGTGCCCTGCGATTGGCTGGCAACCAGTTCAGGGTGTCCCCTGCCCACTGCCCGATGATTGCTGGGATGGGCTCCAGCACCCTCGCGACCCTACTGAGGATAAGCGGTACAGCTGATGAGATGAGATGAGATGAGACAATATTAATATTTATGAGTGACTTTTATGTATGTCTTTGGATGTCACGTTTTTAAAAATACACACAGCGTCAAATAAGAGGCTGAATATCAGATAGTCGTCTGAAAATTGTTCAAACCCCTGCTACGGATTTGATGCGCATATTTCAACGTTGAAAGGATTAACGATGCGTCTTATTATTAATGGATAGCTTCCTCCATCTGTGTTACATGCTTGTCACCATCCCACACTCACATACATGCAATAACCTGCACAACAAAGATATGCTACAAAGAAGCAGATAGAAGACATCCCAACACACGAAAAAACCTGAACAACACAAACGCACACGTCGATTCAGCTAATCATCACCCAGGGAATCCCTTCCGGAGGCAATGGGATTTACTAAGAGTTTTTCCGCATTTGTCCACACTAGCCAACGTGCTATCTCCACGCCCTCGCCGACAACATGTTTGAGCAGGCCATTGTCTGTGGCTCAGCCTCCCTCCGCCTGAATGATTCATTGTGCGTCTTGACCAATGTTAAAATGCAAACTAAAATGTTGTTACTCTACTGACATTACCGTAAATTCCGGACTATAAGCCGCTACTTTTTTCCCAAACGTTCAACCCTGCGGCGTATTCAGTGATGCGGCCAATTTGTGTACATTTTCTAACGGCCGCCAGCGGCGCTCGAGTACAAAAGATAAGGTTTAGACCGGTGGAATATATGCGCAGAGGAAGACTGCAACTTCTTGGCTTGTGCACAAATTAAATTAGCGTAAACATACCCTCATCATGCAAAATGCAAAAAGAAAGGCACATCAAAAAAGTCCACTATCACCAATCGGTTCCGAAAAGCCAATCTGCTGCGTGACGAAGAGGAGGGCACAGAATTAGGAGTGGATGGGAGCGTGGGACAACGTCTACATGACAAAGTTTCTTTCCGACACTGAGGAAGACGACTTTGATGGCTTCAGTTCTAGGGAGGAAGATGAGGACGGTTTACCGTGATTTTTACAAGTACTGTATGTTTTTTTTAACAGACCCGTTTACTGTGTTGCGAGCGTGTTGCTAGCGTGTTGCTACCATTAACTCCCCTGTCACAGGCAGCGTTAGTGATGAAAGTTATATTATTACTAGCTTTGAAAACTCTCTCGGTGTACCGTCTTTCTTTGTAAATATGTGTAACCATGTATAATATGTATTTGCAACTGTATATTTTTGTAATGTATTTATTCTAGAGACTTATTCTGATATGTTTTGCACGGGCGAATGAAAAAGAAGGAGCGGAAAAAACACGGGGTGACGGGAAGCGGGGACCGGTAAAGGTGAGGAACAGACAGACGTCTATACGACAGTCTCTTTCCCCTACTGGGGAAGACGACTTTGAAGACGTCGTTATATGGAGGAAGATGAGGATGGTGTACCGTGATTTCTAAAAGTACGGTATGTTTTTCAAACAGACCCGTTTACTGCGTTGCGAGCGTGTTGCTAATAGCGTTTTGCTACCCCTCACAGGCACGGTTTGGGATGAAATTTATAATATTATTATTAAAGCTTTGAAAACTCTCTTGGTGTACCGTTTTTCTTTGTAAATATGTGTAACCATGTATAATATGTATTTGTAACTGCATATTTTTGTAATGTATTTATTTTAGAGACGTATTCTGATATGTTTTGCACGGGCGAATCAAAAAGAAGGGGCGAAAAAAACGGGGGCTGACGGGAAGTGGAGTAAAGGTGAGACGTGTTTGTGGACGCGGCGGACAATAGTGTATATATATTTTTCCCACCTTTACCTTTTGAAATATACACTTTTTTTCTTGGATGACTTTCAACGGGACCCGGACTCTGCAGGTCTGCATCAAACCTTAAGTACCGGTATAATTTTCCGTTAATTTTGCTGGCTGTGATTTTTGGACTGTCGACTTTAATGAAGGACAGTTAGTTTCAATCGCGGGACTTGAAGTCGGGTCTGGGTTAATTTTGTGTTTGTGTTACATGTTTAATTGTGGGCGCATCCGGCTTATATACAAGTGCGGCTTGTGTATGTACAAAATCGTTTTTCCTCTTAAAATGTGGTGGGTGCGGCTTATAATCAGGTGCGCTCTATAGTCCGGAATTTACGGTACTCTGCTACTTTATTAATCCAGATCATGAATTGTAGTGTCTTCTGTTAGTAGGGTAATCCTGCTTCACGTAAGTAGTCACTTACATTTCTCAAACTGTCGGTCTCTAATGGGTGTTTGTATTTGACTTCAAAACGCAGTACTCTGTCTCAAGCACAGAGTACGAGGGTACATAAGTTCTCCTCAGGTAGATATTCTCAGGTATATTCTTGCATCTGTGTTGAATTAAAAACTGAAATCAGGTCAAGTCAGCTTATATGCACATATGTGGTTGTGTGTCACCAGTATCGAATGGTAGGTAGTGCTTTGGGAGGGATCTAGGCTTATACAGGAATAAAAATACAATGGAAAATCAATGTTGCAAACGTGTGCACAGACTTTTCAGTAAAATCGTGCTAAATTTCCCTTGTTTTTCTCTTGTGTCGCTTTTCAAAAAAGCCCTGCAATAGTCAAAATCGACAAAGTAAAACGTTTTTTATTTATTTATTACATATGAGTAACATGTAATTTGTTTATGGCTATTTAGGGGGGTTGGCTTTTATGCGAGTATATATATGGCAATTCAAAAGTTGATACTTCCAGAGTGACACATTATTTTTTTGGTAACATTAATCTACGGGGTAATACGAATACCTTTTTAAGTAATACGCCCAACACTGGTTTCGACGATTTGGAAGATGGCACATCTTCACCTTCCGCCAGTACTCTCTCACCTCCTTTGTCGCAACTCAACCATTTAGGCGGATGATTTTAATTTGTTACAACTGTTTACCAACAAGTCACCAAAGCTATTATTGGTGTGTCACTATTGAGCATCTAGGTAATGAAAAGCACACAACTGGTAGATGGGGGAATGCGGCAGGTGAATGTAAGTGGACCGATCTTGCAAAATAAAAAAATAAAAAGTGCAAGCTGGCAATGATTTATTATTCCATTTTTTTCTTCGGAATCAATTATGCTGGAATGCTAATGGCAGCCATTAAGCGTTTCTCTTGCTGCAATGAATAATTCAAGTATTTATTGTCTGCGTGGAGGGGGAAAGTCAAACACAACGTTGTTCCAAACTCAATGCAGACAGGAGCCGGCAAGGTTTATTAATGAGCGGTGTCAGACGTGCACAAGTTAGCAACAATTAACATTGTCGGCCTCTCACTGTCAGTGCGGATGCAGCTAATTGACGACAAGGCACAAACTTGTATGCATTTTGCCTGCTTGATATACTGTGTGTGCTGCATAACACATGGTGAAAAACAGTCAGAAATATAATATAAACAAAAAAGGAAAATTCAAATAATTCTTGACAGTTTGGCTCATTGTATTACCATAAATTCCGGACTATAGAGCGCACCTGATTATAAGCCGCACCCACCACATTTTAAGAGGATAACCACTTTTGTACTTACACAAACCGCACCTGTATATAAGCCGCATGCGCCCACAATTAAACATTTAACACAAACACAAAATTAACCCAAACCCGACTTCAAGTCCCGTGATTGAAACTAACTGTCCTTCATTAAAGTCCACAGTCCAAAAATCACAGCCAGCAAAATGAACGGAAAATGATACGGGTACTTAAGGTTCGATGCAGACCTGCAGAGTCCAGGTCCCGTTGAAAGTAGTTCAAGGAAAAAAAATGTATATTTCCAAAGGTAAGGGTGGGAAAAATATATATCCACTGTTGTTCGCTTCGTCCACAAACACGTCTCACCTTTACTCCACTTCCCGTCAGCCCCCGTTGTTTTCGCCCCTTCTTTTTGATTCGCCCGTTGAAAACATATCAGAATAAGTCTCTAAAATAAATACATTACAAAAATATGCAGTTACAAATACATATTATACATGGTTACACATATTTACAAAGAAAAACGGTACACCAAGAGAGTTTTCAAAGCTTTAATAATAATATTATAAATTTCATCCCAAACCGTGCCTGTGAGGGGTAGCAAAACGCTATTAGCAACACGCTCGCAACGCAGTAAACGGGTCTGGTTGAAAAACATACCGCACTTTTAGAAATCACGGTACACCATCCTCATCTTCCTCCATATAACGACGTCTTCAAAGTCGTCTTCCCCAGTAGGGGAAAGAGACTGTCATATAGACGTCGTCCCACGCTCCCTTATTCAAAAACACGCTACCAACACGCTCGCAAAGTAAAATTGATGTGCTGTAGCTCTGTTTCCTTCTTTATCGGACTCCTCGATTGCTTTTAGCTTGAAAGTTGCGTCATGTGCCTTTCGTTTTGCAATTTGCATGATGAGGGTATGTTGTTGCAGTCTTTCTCGGCGCATATATTCCACCGGTCTAAATCTTACCTTTTGTACTCGAGCGCCGCTGACGACTGTTAGAAAAATTACATAAATTGGCCGCATCACTGAATAAGCCGCAGGGTTGAACGTTTAGGAAAAAAGTAGCGGCTTATAGTCCGGAATTTACGGTAATTGACGCATTTTGCATATACCCTCAGTTTTATAGGTGGTCTAAACAGGGAATTTTGGTATTGATCCAAGTAAAAAGGGTTGTATCAATCGATATTAATCCGACACTGATCTTTTTCAATCATTTTATGATAATTGAATAATTGAAAATTCAAATTCAAAAACACAGCACCAAGATTTTAAGCACTAAAATGTGTATTATTTAATTAAATAACTACATTGCATACTTAGAAATACTAGAGAATAAATAGAAATGTTTTTATTGCAATAGTTTGAGAATAAGAGATAAAAGAGCCAAACCCAAAAAGTCAAGTTCAGTCAAGTCATGTTTATTTGTGACGCCCTTAATCACAGATTCTAAAACGGCTGCACAGATCAAAGTCTATTGCAAACTACAGACTATTATGACACCATCCCCTCATCTAAAACCTGCATGAGGGCAAATAAAACACATATTATCAACATAACATATAGGTTAATCATAGCTTGGATTTAAACATTTCCACTGAGGTTGAGAATCCTAGGGGGAAAAGCATTCCACAGCACCGGGGCCCAAATGGAGAATGCTCTCTAACCTGCAGATTTCTTCTTGGCTCTTGGGATCATTAGTAGACCAGTCTTTTCACAGCGAAGGCTCTGGACTGGCACATAGGGGTGAATTCAATCTGAAAGATATGAGGGAGCAAGTCCATGCATGATTTTGTATAATACCATCAGAACCTTAAAATCACATCATGGGGCGGCAGTGGCTCAGGTGGTAGAGCGCCCGTCTCGGGATCAAGGGATCCCAGTTCGAATCCCGGCTCGTCCATGTCACATGTCGAAATGTCTTTGGGTAAGACACTGAACCCCTAATATCCCCAATAAGCAGGTTAGTGCCTTACATGGCTGCAAGGCCGCTATTGGTAAATGTGGAGAACATTGTAAAGCACTTTGGGAAGTCATTGACTTGAAAAGCGCTATATAAATGCAGATCATTTCATTTCATTTCATCATTTCATTTCATTTCATTTTCTTAAGCTAACAGGGAGCCAATTTTTCCTTCCTTTTTTCTCTTCCTCTTGTTTCTTTTTTTCCTCAGCTTTCCACTACTTTTTCATTTTGGTATTTTTTTTCTTTTTTGTTCTATTCCCCCCTTCCTTTAAGTCATTTTTTGCATACTACATAATATTTGGTCACGTTGGGATGAAAGAAGCAAAACAACCCGAAGAGCCGTTTAGGACCCGAAAGAGCCGGTTCCTTTTAGTGAGCCGAGCCGAAGAAGCCAGTTCTCGACCAACTCTACTAACTTTACTCAACTTTGTTCTACTTCGACTCGACTTCAACATACCTCATTTAGAAAACAGCGTCAAGGGAACCCGTGTATTTTTACCTCCATGCCCTGTAACTTAGACTTCAGTCACTTCTTAATTCGTAATTTTGAACCCTCATTTTTGTGCACTGGCTAGATTTTCTTGTGCGCTGAGAATGTGCGAGCAGTGCGCAGTTGCGCGCAGCTTAGAGGGAACACTGTCTGTCAGTCACCTACACAGGCATAAGAAAGTAGAGAGAGAAGGGCTGCACAATCTTCTTACAGAAGCAATGTTTTGAGGAAATTGATGGATGGGGTGAAATATCGATGCCAGAAGAGTAGTAACGATCTGATCCAGGTATTGGCTCGCTACAGTTTAACTGTACGGGTCAGGTGTATCGACATTTCGTTCTGTGTCCATTGTTACAAAGAATGACAACAGTTTTTACCCGAGTGCTGTCCGAATTTTCAACAATTGTAAATTGTAATTTCTGTTTTTCGTTTTGTATTCTGAATGTTGAATGTTGTTAAATCTTAAAATTCTCACTGAGCCGAGACAACGAGACAATTTCCGATGATTTTTATGTGAAGATTATTGGTTGAATAAACTAAACTAAACTAATAAAAGTAAACTTGATTCTATTCTATTCTATCAATAGTATCGATATTTGGATTAATATGCCCACTCCTGGGCAGCACGGCGGCGCAGTGGTTAGCGCTTGTGCGGCACAGTTCATGTCATGGGAACCTGTTGTGGGTTCAAATCCAGCTCCAGACTTCCTGTGCGGAGTTTGTATGTTCTCCCCGTGCTTGCGTGGGTTTCCTCCGGGCACTCCGGTTTCCTCCCACGTTCCAAAGACATGCATTTCAGGTGAATTGGCCGGTCCAAATTATCCCTAGGTGTGAATGAGCGAATGAGTTGTCTGTCCCTGTGTGCCCTGCGATTGGCTGGCAACCAGTTCAGGGTGTCCCCTGCCCACTGCCCGGAGATGGCTGGGATGGGCTCCAGCCCCCCCGCGACCCTGATGAGGATAAGCGGTACGGCTGATGAGATGAGATGAGATGCCCACTCCTTGCAGATACATTCACAGAGGGGAGAAGTGTTAGGAAACTGGGCATGCTCACAAACATCCGCCTGAGGACAACAAGGACGCTTCTGTGCTGCGGTTGTTATTTAGATCCTGCTGAGTGGAAGACGCCAAACAAGTCGAGACGCATTAATGTCACACCGGCCCCATCAACGCTACTTAATTACACACCTGTCAATGGAAGCACCGGTGCCCTTGCGTCCTTTTATGACTCTCTGTGAGTGTGTGTGCTCGGAAATGATAATGTCCATCTTGGGTATGACGCCTAAACGTGTTATGGCCACACTCTAATCACAGCATGGGCAAACCACAGAGTCCGGAACACGTAGGGCTCCATCAGGCTGTTTTATTAGTCTCTCTAAACAAAAAATGGGAAATATAATGTGTTATAAAAGCACCACCGTAATCCCTCGGTTATCGCAGTTAATGGAGACCAGAACCTCCCAAGACTCGTGAAAATTCTCGGCAGTGGCTCAGGAGGTAGAGCGCTCGTCTTGGGATCAAGAGATCGCAGTTCGAATCCCGGCTCCTCCGTGTTACATGTCGAAGTGTCCTTGGGTAAGACACTGAACCCCTAATGCCCCCAATAAGCAGGTTAGCGCCTTGGGAAATGTGAAGCACACTGTAAAGCGCTTTGGGAAGTCTTAACTTGAAAAGCACTATATAAATGTGGATCATTTCATCTCATTTAATTTCAAAGTAACGACACACCTTCATAACACCCCCCAAGGGTCAAATTGACCGTGAGATGACGTCTTTAGCGACTGAGAGAATACAACTGTGGCAAAATAACAACCATACATCTATTATGTCAGTGTTCTCGTTTGCCCGCGTCCCTGCGTCCTAGACACATTGCTGGGGACACATGGTGTCAAATCAACGACCATCTTCCAGGACGCAACTTTTTTGACTCAAATTTGTCATTAATACTCGATTACTTTTTTTTTAACAAAGATTTACCTCACTCCAAACTTTAAGTCAGGCAGATCCGCCATTGTTGTTTTGGTCTCACGGTTCGAGTTTTCGTCCGCACGCCGATCTCGGCAAATGAGATCTCGTTGCTTAGAGATTACGTCATTGTTGTGGTGGTTGTCGTCGAGGGAAGGAAAAGGTTAAGTACGCCTCCGAAAAAAAAGTTAGTATTAGGTGAAAATCAACACAAAATTGGTAATTTCTTTAGTGTCAGTAATAAGTCGAAAGATAATGCAGAAAGTGATAACAACGGCGGAGAAATTCTTCGGAAGATCACGGAGGCAAGGAAAACACGTGTGTTGAAGCGAACGATTCGACGAAAGAAAATAAACAAAAGAAAACTCCTAGCAAGAAAATGACTTTTCTGCCAAAATGGACTCATTTATATTCCTGGTGACGCTATGAGGAGGATGATAATGGATTGGACCTTGAGAAGGCATTACAACTGTGGCGGGACAGCAAACCACAAAGAATATATGAACTGAAAAATCTGAAGTGATAACTGCTTTGTATTGCCAATTTACTGTGATGATTAAAACTGCCCGAATATATAGACTAATATTTCAGCAATATTATTTTGTATAATATACAATATTTTTGTGAACTGAAAAATCTGAAGTGATAACTGATTTGTATTACCAATAAACTGTGATGATTAAAACTGAATGAAAATATAGATTTATATTATATATTTGTCGCCGATTTAAAACTTCAACCTCGATAACACTAAATTTTGGGGACCATAGTTCTCTGTTGGGACCCATAGATTTTTGAGCATGCGAGTCCCTGGGACCCATCACTTTTCAGAGGTAAAATGAACACTGTTATGTACACCTCTTGTCCTCAGTAGGGTCACGAAGATGCTGGAGCGCATCCCAGCTAACTTCGGGCACTGGGCAGGGTGCACCCTGAACTGGTTGCCAGCCAGTCGCAGGGCACTCAGAGAACAAAAACTCACTCACTCACTCACACCTAGGGACAATTGGAACCAGCCAATTAACATGGAATGCATGTTTTTGTTGTATGGGAGGAAACTGGAGAGCACAGAAGAAACCCACACAAGCACGGGGAGAACATGCAAACTCTACACAGGAAGGCTGGTAGATGGATTTGAACCCATTGCCGGAGAATTGTGCTGCAGACGCGCTAACAACTCAGATGTCGTTCCGCCCCTGACAACAACCATAGACCTACAATTAAAAACACGGAACACCTTGGTTTGTAGTTTAATAAATGGTCTTTATTGTTACTATACTAAATTCCAATGCAACTGGAGGGCTTCTCATTCCAGTGTATTTGGCAACATTACCGTAAATTCCGGACTATGAGCCGCTACTTTTTTCCCAAACTTTCAACCCTGCGGCATATTCAGTGATGCGGCTAATTTATGTAACGGCCACCAGCGGTGCTCGAGTACAAAAGGTAAGATTTAGACTGGTGGGATATATGCGCCGAGGAAGACTGCAACTTCTTGGCTTGTTCACAGATTAAAATAACGTAAACATACCCTCATCATGCAATATGCAAAAAGAAAGGCACATGACGCCGCACCTGAGGAAGATGAGTTCACCGTGATTTTTACAAGTACGGTATGCTTTTTTAACAGACCTGTTTACTGTGTTGCGAGCGTGTTGCTAGCGTGTTGCTACCATTGACTGCCCAGGCACCATTTGGGATGAAAGTTATATTATTATTATTGAAGCTTTGAAAAATCTCTCGGTGTACTGTCTTTCTTTGTAAATATGTGGAAACATGTATAATATCTATTTGCAACTGTATATTTTTGCATTATATTTATTTGTATTTATTTTAGAAACTTATTCTGATATGTTTCGCAATGAGAAAGAAGGGGCGGGCTGATGGGAAGTGGAGTAAAGGTGAGACGTGTTTGTGGACGCAGCGGACAATAGTGGATATATATATATTTTCCCACCCTTAACTTTAGAAATATACACTTTTTTCCTTGGATTACTTTCAACGGGACCCGGACTCTGCAGGTCTGCACAAAACCTTAAGTACCGGTATCATTTTCCATTCATTTTGCCGGTTGTGATTTTTGGACTGTGTACTTTAATGAAGGACATTCACTTTCAATCGCGGGACTTAAAGTCGGGTTCTGGTTAATTTTGTGTTTGTGTCACATTTTTCAATCTGGGCGCATGCGGCTTATATACAGGTGCGGCTTGTGTAAGTACAAAATCGGTTTTCCTCTTAAAATGTGGTGGGCGCGGCTTATAATCAGGTGCGCTCTATAGTCCGGAATTTACGGTATATGCTTTGGCATGGAATGAGTTAAGAATGAAAACTTTCAGTGCACCATTATAGAGCTCAATCACACATATTTTTTCGCGACAAGATGCAGAGCTCCGTTGTGACACGTGCTTGGTGTTAATTAGACGAGGCTGTATGTGTCGGCCTGACAGCCGAGCACGCCCCCGCTAATCGCATTGATGTGAAGGTCCCGTGGGCTCCAAAGAAGAGGCTATCCTACGTATCCCTCCCAAGTCTGTAGCAGGCTGGGGAAAAAGTCATCTATTGCGCACCGATGTGATCTAGTTTGCCGTGGAATTCCTCTCAGATTTGGAAGTGTCGAACGGTCACCAAGAGACGACAGAGGATTGTGAGGCATTACAGTTTCCTATCAGCCGCTAGGGCTTAGTGGTGGGGAGATGCTTGAAAATAACAAGCTTTCACAAACGGTCAACACTGAAAAACATGGCATCAAACCTTGCAAGTTGAAAGGAGGTTGTTATTTTCCGCACAACAAATACAGCTTGGAAATTCGTCTTTTTTTATATGGCAGGTTGCACACAAGCAATACACAGCAAGCAAATCCCAGCAAAAACATTGTTTTGTATTGTCAGTTGAATAACGAGTGTGGGATTTTAGACGAAATGAGCAGTTACACAAAAAAAGAGAAGAAAAACGTCATTGAAATGTTTATATTACAGAGACAGTGTAGTATTTTACCATAGTATGTCGGTGTATTTTGTGGGGCAACTGAGAATGAGTGCTCAATAGCACAGGAAGAATACAAACTATGGATATTCAAAGGGACCAAACTGCACCGACAAATAAACATTTTTGAAAGGAATACCAATGACATACCTGTCAAGCTCCAGGGCTCCATGCCCTTACAAACTGTTGTATTTTCCCTTACAAAATACAAAATAATCGTACACCATATTTTTTTTCAAACGTGTTTATTCGTGTAGTTTAACATGTTATATTGTACATGTGTTTCGTTATATCATCTCTCCTCTCATCTCATTAGATGCACCGCTTATCCTCAGTAGGGTCGCGGGGGTGCTGGAGCCCATCCAAGCAATCATCAGGCAGTGGGCAGGGGACACCCTGAACTGTTTGACAGCCAATCGCAGGGCACACGGGGACAGACAACTCACTCGCTCATTCACACCTAGGGACAATTTGGACCGGCCAATTCACCTGAAATGCATGTTTTTGGAATGTGGGAGGAAACCGGAGTGCCCGGAGGAAACCCACGCAAGCACGGGGAGAACATACAAACTCCACACAGGAAGTAAGGAGCTGGATTTGAACCCACGCAGGAGGTTCCCATGACATGAACTGTGCCGCACATGCGCTAACCACTGCGACGCCGTGCTGCCTTCGTTATATCATATATATTGTTAATTAACATTTTGTTGTGAGACCCTGAGTTGCTCGACATGAATGAGGTTTTTTATTAAACAAAAGTTCAAAAATGAAGTAACTTGGACGTTCACTGTAGAAGGAAAAAATACATGCAAATATACTGAAGTAGAATAATACATTTTCTTATTCAAATTAATAATTCATTTTCTGCAGTAAATTATTGTTGGTAAAATACTGATTAAAGGGATAACCACAAACCGGTCTTTTTTTCATTTTCTCCTGTTATACTTCTTTTTTTTCTTAACTTCTTTATACAACATAATAATTCGGATAATGCATCAAAGCAAGTGAGCCGTTTGAGAGCCGGCTCTCTTTAGTGTTGAAGTTGTCTTTCATTTTACTTTACCATTGTTTTGATTTTGTATGTCAAAATAACTGAATTTTCACATAATATTATATATGTTTACTGTGCTGAGCCAGACATGGGGACTTGAGACTTAGTGACTTGGACTCGAGTCGACTCGAGTCGCTGTTTTTATGACTTGTGACTTGACTTGGACTTGGCAATCTAAGACTCGGGACTTGACTTGTGACTTGACTTGCCCAAGAAAAAAATACTTGGGACTTACTTGGGACTTGAAGGTGAAGACTTGAGACTTACTTGAGACTTGCACATGTGTGACTTGGTCCCATGTCTGTGCTGAGCATCTACAGATGCAGAGTGAGGCACGTAATTATCTTGTCACATGGCAGAGGGGATAGTGAGACAAAGGATTCTGTTATTGAAACAGCTCAGCTCCAAAACATAGAATACGTGATCGTAATAGACTATTAACAGCATATCAAGAAACCCAGTGAAAAAAATCGTTGATGATTCCCAATTTGATCAAAACAACAATATACCGTATTTTCCGCACTATAAGGCGCACCTAAGACTTTATTTTTTTCAAAAGCTGACCATGCACCTTATAATACAGTGCGCCTTATTTATGGATCAATATTAAGTCGCAAAGTCTTCCAACTAACTTGCCGCCGCCGACTAGATTTTCCCCCGAACGCCAAGTAGTCCGCGGTGTATGCTGGGATTTATTTACCGGCGTTTCATTGGCTAACCAATGTGTCAATCATCATTTGAATCGATCACTATTGGCTAAAGTTATTCGGAGGTCAAGGGGCGGATCGTTTTTATCATTTACAGGCTGGCATAGGCTTGAACGGCAAAACAAAGCCTGCAATTGGCCGAAAAAGATGTTTCAATCATCAGTTGAATCGATCACTATTGGCTAAAGTTATTCGGAGGTCATGGGGCGGATGCTTTTTATCATTTACAGGCTGGCATAGGCTGAAGCGGCAAAACAAAGCCTGCAATTGGCCAAAAAAGATGAATGTGTATAGCACGTGGTTGACGGCATACAGAAAGCATTTTTTACTATTCTGTATTTGTAAATATTTTATTCTCCTGGATTTACTAAACTCACGGATATAAGAGGACCATGGCTGCATATTATTATTACACACAACGACTTCGGTGAGCTACTCCGGCTATATATTTTCCCTGTATCTTGTTTCAGACTAAACTCGATGTTTCTGTGATAAGCGGTGCAGATAATGGATGGAATGGAGTGTCTATTTTTAAATTAAACTCAATTCCAAGTGTTTATTGTCATATGCACAGTAAAGTTGCGAGCGAAAAAGAAAATATAAACTAAGGAATGGTTGGCGTTTCTTGAATCCCAAGACTTTAACCTTCTGAATGATTGAACGATGCATTTGGGTGACATCGTACGGACACCGCATCCGCACGTGTTCTTGACACGTATTTGCGTCTTTGCAAACTTTGGGAATGTTAAGGGGGGAATAAGTTTGATTGAACTATCTGACTGTTTTGTAG